>NC_041397.2:149350203-149650203 GCF_900747795.2 Erpetoichthys calabaricus
ACAATGATTTCTTCAAAATGTCACATATATTTGTGTCTTTCTTTTTTTTTCCCCGGTGCTGCACGCTGACACCAGAAGGCATGAGCTTATTCAGTGCTAGCAGGAGTACGCAGGTGGCCGGGAGCTTGTGCTATAACAAGCTTGACCTGGCAGTGATCAAAGCACATGTACTGTGCAAGGTATGCACAGGGTCCATTGAGAAAAGAAGAGCGTTCATGGCTCACCTTGCAGAGGAACATTCTTTGCTCTGCATGTCCTGGAGTCCTGTGCAGACTGGGCAAGATCGGTTGGGGGGGGGGGGGGTGGAATGCGGTCATTGATTACAACCGCAAGAAGGTATGCGAATGAATATGAATAATGTTTCATCCGTGCCACAATGCTTTCCGAAATGTACTATAAGGTCATAAAATGAATAATTCCAAACATCATATACACCTATGTCTCTGTTTTTTTGTCAGTGCGGCTTTTACATCACGGGCCTTAAGGCGCATACTAATTCAGTGTAAGCAGGAACACTCAATAAAATTGAATAAAAAAAATCAAGTGACAATGAGATACGAATAAGGCAGATTCGCCAGCGTTTGTGTGTCGGCTTTTATCCCTCCAGATCAGAGAATTTCCAGTTCAATTGCATCAAAACACCACTCACATCTACAGTTATTCCCAGTTTCAGAGAAAAACTAACAGCGTCAGATCCCTGGGGGGTGGGGGTGGTAGTAGCTGTATGTATTGTGATCGTGACTGAGAGAATAAAAGTGACAAAAAAAGGTAACTTTTACAAGTACTATACATTTAATACAGTGGCTGTTACAGATGCAAATCAAATGTATGTGTTTATTGTATAATATTAACAATAAGAGCAACTCACTATGGTAAATATACGAGGCAGTCAGGATCGAACCGGGGGACTCTTGATTATAAGTCAGCAATTCCTACTGCTGCACCACGGAAGCTGCTGTATCGTCTTTGAACCTTTTGTGAAAGTGTTTATTTGATCTTTGCACTTCAGGCTTTACACATTATATAGTTTATGTCCACATTTTATCATTTATTACTAAAATATGAAAAATGCTTCAGTTTTAACTATGTATTTTGGTTAAGTTAAATGCACTTTTTTTGTTTAAAGACTATGTGCACTTTAGTTTGTATTGTTTAATGTATTTCTTTTTTATTGTGATGGTAACACTAATATAAAAACATCTGATTATTTTCAAGTTTCACTGGTTGTTATTTTAATTTCATTGTTATTAATTTTAATTGTGTTAAGCCAGAGACATCAGGGTGACATTCACAGGTTGACAGACGTGAGCAGATAAGGTAAGATATGCACTGGCACCCAGAACAGAAACTTTCTTCATGTTATAGTAATAATTGACAAAATGCTGACCTGAAGTGTATAATGTATGAAGACTGAAGTTCAAATATCAAATAAACACATTCACAAAAGGTATAACAAAACAAGTGCACTTTTATTCAAGAATATAACAGAAGAAAAAGAAATCATTCAATTTACATGTTACTGCCAATGTGTAAAAACTGCAGCCCAACTAACAATCGAGAGAGAGCCAACATGTCTGCTTGGCTGGTGCAGAGGCAAGAACTGCCGCTTCATAATCAAGAGGTTAGTGGTTCAAACCCGGGCTCTTCTCTTTTGAGTAGTAAGCTGCTATTATTATTACTATTATATAATAAAAACATACATTTGATTTGAGTCTGTAACACCCAATGTATATTTTTGTTAACTGTAAAAGATATTGCTGAAGGGATATAAGCAGAGACACAAACGTTGGTGAATCATGTATTCTTGGTATCTTGTTGTCACGCGAATTTTTTGATATTCAGTTTTATTCTTGATTAAAGGCACAGTTGTTTCTTTATACCTTTACGAAAGTGTTTATTTTATATTCCAGTAACCACTTGAATGATATCAAATTTGTGTGAGATATAGTTCCTGCTTACCTCCATCATAAAGTTAGGCCGATTGGCAATTTAAAAATTGCCAGCATTTTCATTTAAGTGAGCATGGACATGCAACTTTGACTTTGTTGGGGTCCTGCTTTGTTACTCCTGTCCAATGTGACCCTGAATTGGATTAAACACGTTTAAGAATAAGAATTTGTCATATATTTAAAATATAGGAGACATGTTTTCTTTATAAGTAGAAATGGAGGAATCTATATGACCACTTTATGGAATGTTAAGGAAGACTGCCTACTGCATCTTCTAATTGCTTTTCATTTCAGTAAAATAACTGTACACATGAGTTTTTGATACCTGGATTCTCCTCTCACTAGATATCTCTGTTACAAAAGAAGAGGAAATGAAAAAAACACCAAAACATATCAAATTTATTTTAATAAATAGCCATGCTGCATAAAGTGATTTTTTTTAACTTCACAAAAATGATTATTAATTTGCTTAACTCTTTGTATGATTTTATTTCAGTGACAAAACTGTCCATTTTTTAGTGCCTGATGATATCACAAGCTACAATAATACACTGGAAGAGAACTGAAAAAAGAATAATGAACAATTCAAAAGAAAAGAAGAGAAAAGGAAAACACTTTGTATATGTACAAAGGAAATCTCCCTTTTCGCCGTATCACATTTTAATTGTGCAAAAGGGCACCTAGACCTGGTAAACATTTACATTACAAAGCAGCAAGTTGTTCTCTTACCTGAATTATTATCCCTTACTTAGCCTTACAAAAAATTCTTTTGTCTGACCATGTTTTATCATTGCTGGCTACATGTTTCAAAAAACAATGGCTACAACTTGATTAACATAATTATCTCATAAACAAACACCCTGCTGTCAGCTGAGCTGAATGCTTCTGTCAGTCTGGTTTAGGGTAACAAAAATGCTAAATTTTCTCAGGTGCTAAGCAACTGGTAATCTACAGTGTATTCACTTTATGAATATAAATTTTAATTTAGTTAAACATGATCATATCCAGAATGTCAATATGGATCAGTCACATTACATGGAAAAGTGTAACATTTAAACTTGAAGAAACTTCTGTAAAATGAGTTGGATTTTCCTAAAGGTTTATTGTTTACATAGCAGAAAGGTAACCATGGTTCATGGCGAGCAAAGTATTCTTTGAAATCTTATTGTGAAAAGATGCAGTACATGGAAAAAACAGAGATATCAAAGAAAGCAATACAATCAAAACATTTTGTGACTGAACCTGAAAAGGGTATTCAACAGTGCAGATTTTTTTGTAAATGACCAAAGATTAGCTTAGGAGCAATTGAATTTCTAACTCTAGAGAACAACACACTTTAGAAGATTCATTCTCATCTAGTTAACATGTACTAAGACCAGTCCCTCTCCACAGCAAGGAAATTATATGCAGAATTTCATTGTGGTAGGATGTCTCTTCAAGAGCAAGGTCTGGACAGCGTTCAAGATCAATGACAGAAAAAATGTTGGAACCATGAAATGAATCATAATTGAGAACTGATGAATAAAGGTGAGCGAGACAGCAGACAATATAAGAAATATTTATGGGTCAGTTGATTCCATCCTTCATGAATAACTAAATAGGAACAGCATCTGTGCATGCTGAATTCAGACTGGTAGAAATTAGACATATATAAAAAAAAAAGACCTGGGTGTGTATGGAGCAGTCCACTCTGCACATGCTCAACTACAGCCAATAGATGGCGCCTGCATGCACTTTTACATTTTTTCAGTGTTTGCATGCACTGCAGTTCTAACTACGCATATGAAAGACGTGTGTGTGAGTATGTATGGAGCAGTCTGCTCTGCTCAAGCTCAACCACAGCCATGGGAGTTGATGTGAATTCTACAGAATATGTACAGTAGAAGCTTATACAAGTGTGACGGCACATGCACTTGCATGTACCTCACTTCTCATTCAATCCAAGCAGACAAACTCAGCTTTGTGGTACATGCATGTTGTACGTTCACACAACAAGTTACTATACAGTATTTTTGCCTGAGACAGATTCCAGCCTGTCCCTCTCAATTTGTCCACTCGACTATACGTCAGACTCAGACAAGATATGACCTGGCCTGGCACAATTAACTAACGCCTCTGCAAGTTTACCAATATAGTACAACTCCTTGGGAGTCACATGCAGCTATTATTTTATAACTGAGGAATAAGTTTGGAGGAACCACTATAATATAGACTCTAAAAATCAACTGAAACAACAGAAGCATGTTTGTTCTTCAACAGAACCAAGCCAATGTCAGAAGGATCATGTGTACAATTATTTGTGAATTTCAGGGTGCAGTCCATAATTGATGACAGGCAAGAAGAAAAGCACATCAGGGAGGCTACCTAGCCAACACAGACAACCTTAAATTAATTGCAGTAAATGGCCAAACAGTATATATTCTTTTTCACAGTCAGTAAAAATTTGATTTGTAGGGAAGAAAGGCATGACAAAAGATATATTTTACAAAAAATAACATCCAAGCCCTTATAAAATATTCTAAGAAGATAAATCCACTCCCCCAAAAAAATGTGAAGAAAAGACTGTTTCAGTCTACAAGACTAAAAAAAGAACATTTTAGTTTTGAATTCCTAAAATGAATGGGACAAAGTGAACACAAAAGCAGCACCCAGGGAACACAGTACCTACTACCAAGAAGGTTGGCAGTGACATCATGCTATGGGCTGCTTCTCTACACCAGAGCAAGGGATCTGGTCAGGAGAGAAGGGAAATAGAACAGCTATGATTATCATTGGATTTTGGCACTATATTGGTTGCCATCTGTTAGAAAGCTGAAGATAAACAAAATTGTAAATTACAACACTACAAGACTCAGAAACACACAGTCAGCCCAGCTAAGGAGTGACTTAAAAACAGGAGGTTAATATCCTGGAATGGAACATAAGGAAAATCTGTGGACTCACCTAAAGAGCACTATGCACTTTGTAGCTGGACTGAGCCTAAACGTTTCTGCAAAGCATCTTGGATAAAATGGCAAAATCCAGACCTAGGAAAAAGGACTTACTACTGTCATCAAAGCAAAAGGTGTGCACACAACGCTACCAAGGCATAACTTTTTGGTGGAGCTGAACTTTCATCTGAATTGAACTGAATTCTTTTGCTTTTTTATTTTAAGCAAGACATAGTGTTCTTTTTCTGGTACTTTGTATAAGTTATAAAGCAGGGGCTCTGAAGTTCTGTCTTTGGTGAACACTGTAGCTTCTTTCAACCAATTTTGCAATAAGCAAGAATTAAGGCTTTATATAAAACCAGAAGCTAGTTAAAACAAATCTCTCTAAGCATTCAGATCTACAACCATTGATCTAAATGACAAAATACAATATGCATCAAAGTAAACACTTAAAAAACACACATTTGCAGCAAAAACGTATTCTGAATTAACGACTACTGTGTAGGCTACAAATAAGAAAAAAAAATTAGAAATTTAAATTTAAGTATTGTGAGAATCACTGTCACAAGGACTGACACTAAATTCTCAAAATTTGGCACAGGGCAGGAACAAACTCTACATAGGACACATCATAAGGTATTGTTACTCACACTGGGCCAAGTTACAGTAACTTCCCAAAATGTCTATAAAAAAAAGGTGAACTCCAGACAGGTAAGTTCAGGCCCAGGCTCCGGACAATCAAAGTTGAAACACTAGCTGCTGTCTGTGCTACTCTAATATATGGAAGTTTTCAATTAAGTTTTTATTTAAATTTGTTAAATTGATTTTTCATTTACATATCTTTTGAGTTCCATAATTAACTCTCATCTGTCGCTTATTAAGTTCCAGAGACTATACAACTGTCGTAAGTAATACTTAAAATATATGTTATTTGTGTGTTCAATTTCAGATTATGTCAGTGCTCCTTATGCTATATGTTGATTTAATATTTATAAAGGAAAGTTAAATATTAATGTAAAACCAATTTTTATTATTTTGGAATTTTCTATTAAAAAACATGATTATTTTAAAGAATTATAGAATATCTGTTTTTAGAAACAATTTTAATGTACAATTCTAGTGAGTAAGCTAATAACCAGAAAAATGTAAAGATGTACACTGTATAACAACAATGCCGAGCTTTCTAATGATAAATTAAAGGTAAAATGCACACTGTTGCAGATTTGGTCTCTGAGAGCATAAAAACTGTGTTTAACTCAACAAAAACCCTAATTAGAGTTATACACTGGATTCTGATTAAGAAAATCCATGGGAAATGTGGACTCCCTAACCCCTGAAAAGATTTTTATTCAAATACTATATAAATAAATAAATAAACATATTCCAGCTTTGAATTTCCATTTTTTTGCAGTCAATTACATTTTGAAAATACACAGAAAACTGATCAATATCAGGGAATGCTTGCATACTAGTGTTTATAGTTAATAAATGCTTGAATTAAAAATAAATGATAGCTTGGAGGTGATTTTTTAAATTGACTCTGTTCAACAGTTTAATATTATTTGGGCAAATACAATTTTGCCTTTTAACAAGCAGTTTTTTATGTTTGTAGCTGAAATAGAGTTCCCATAAAGGCAAAGGATAAATTTAATGACAAATCTGCAAGTGCTATAGTGACAAGGCTTGAATGTAATTGCCTTACATAAACAATCTACCTGTGTACCACTTAGAGTGTGATTGAAGAACAGGAATAAAACACACGGCCAACAAAGGAGCTCATTTATGGCTGTAAATAGGTCGAAGAAACTACAGAGCCGTAAATCAAATTGTACTCTAACTTCATAAGACCTCCATGGAGACTCCCATTTAAAACAGCTTGTTAGGAAGTCACAAAGCAGCTTTTCAAAATCCATGTTGATACATTATTTGTGCTACAAAAATGCCTGCATTGTAGAAATCTAAAGCCTCTTATCTGAGAACAAGAAAGTGAGTTCAACTGGGCTTTGGTAGAAAAATGGAGAAGACAGACAGACAGATAGAAAATTTGGCCTTTATAGTAAATAAATATTATTATATTATGAAAAATAAAGAAAACCCTCTCAGTGTGACTTGACAAGTTACAGTCACAGAAATGCATTATACAGGCATGTTGCCGTTGGTATAAAGGTGTCCCAGTGGCATTTCTTGATGTCACTTTCAGGTGATCGAAAGTGCAACCCATAACTGAGCCTGCCTTTTTAAGTAACTTGTTGACTAGGTGGACCTCTCCTGAAGTGATATTATTGGCACAGCACACTAGAGTGTTGAAAGCTGCACTGGCCATTACAGTAAATGTAAACAATGCCACTATCCAAATGAAAGGAATGGAGTACCCTAAGAAATAAAGAGTCTGCTTTGCCCTTTCTCTGTATTATGAGACCAGTCCAGCCTGTCACTGATATGGACCCCTAAGTATTCTGTAGCGGTGTATGACCTCTACATCCACTCCCTGAACAGTTACCAGGATTCTTTTAAACAGAATACTTGATGCTGTAACATTAAATGAACATCCTACTACGTCAGCATTTTGTGTTGAAAACAAATCTTTAATCACTCTTTGAGTGTACCACCTATTTTCTAAACTTGATCCACCAATTACTTGCTCGCTAGAACCAAAGACTGTCCTTGTAGTCTCACTAGCTTTTGCAGGAGACAACTTTGAACAGGATGACAGTTCATTGGTGAGCTCCCTCATACACAAGTCAGTGCTCAGGGCCAGTTTAGGCTTGTCTGTCAACTTTTGGGCTATCAGAGAAAACCAAGAAATCTCAGAGAAAACACAAAAAAAAGACATGGAGAGAAAGTTCAAACTGCACTCAGGCAGTGGCTGTGTTAATGAGGCAGCATTATTAACTATTGCTTCACAGCATCAGCTGATATTTACTCATGTTGATAAACATTTAAGTTGTTAATCATAGCTGATTTAGGTAACAAGAAGCACAGTATCATTATTGTAATCAATAAGTCAGGTTTGCATTGTCAATGACAAAAAGAATCAGTATATTTTATTTTTATATTATTTAAAAAAAGTAAAAAGATTTCCATGAAGAACATGAATTGAACACCAAGCATTTGCGTAAGACAACAATAAGGCCTTCTGTCTCTAACTAGCTTTGAAAACTTACGTAAACCATACACAACTGGGCAATTACAATTTGGTAAAGATAAAAGCACAAACAAGACGTCTGAATTAAATAACAGAGAATGAAAAAAGTTTGAAGAGCAACACCTTTACTGATTTAGTGTAAAAAAAGTGTCCTTGAATGAGAAAATAATTAAATGTTGTGTCTTAGGATGAGAAACATATAAAAATGATCTTACAGCATTTGATAAAGTTAAGGAGACATTAATTGGGCTGCAATTGTTACATACTAGGAGATAAATTAGTGTAATTAACTTTACCATTTAGCTTCAATAGTGATGTCTGCATCATCATTTAACTTGGCTACTGTAACCTGTTATGTTATTTTCTTATTGTTTAATAAGAGTACAATCCAAGTAAAATAATGCCCATTAAACTAGAAAGTGCTGGACTTATTCACAAGGACATCTTACAAAACTTTAAAGTCACTATTTTACCTAATCTAGCTTTTATGCAACAATTTGTGATTCTTGTTACTGCTAATATTCATAGAATATCAACATATAAAACATTCACTAAATCCTAGATATGACATATATTTTTCATTAGTGATATCAGCCAGCACACACCTTAATAATTATAACTGTGATTGTGACCACCTTTTTCACACAACCATGAACATGACTCAGATATCACAAAGTACCCTTAAGATTATATTGTATAAATATTGCATCTGGACAATGAGTGATGTTTTCCTAATCCACACAAACTCCTTGTAGCAAGTAAAACTAAGCTTTTTTGAGAGAAGGAACTCAACTTATTAAAGATAAAAACACTGGCCAACATGAAAACACCTGTGTATATGTGGGCTCCTTGAATAATTTAATAAACTAAGTTCCAACTAACATAACAGCCTTTTACTTGTTTTGATTACACTAATTAAAGTTTTTAAATTCCACGACATTACAAACTCTGCTTTTTTTCAGTACCATTTCCTTTTTCATTGGCTCAGCTTAATTATCCGTAGTGTATTAATATGACATGCATCAAGAAATTTGTGAGTTTACTTAAGAGTTGTGTATTATCTTAATCTAAGTTTTCTGCTTTAGTCTCTTAGAAGGTTAATGGCATTATTTTCTTAAATTTGAATCATTTCTGAGACTGAATTCCCCAGAAAAACAGTAAGTGTTCAAACTATAATTGGACCAACAAACTTCACTGAAACACATTTTTTATTATGAAGCATGGACAATTCTAGATTTAGTTTTCCTCAGAGTTACAATGCTGATCATAAGGAATCAACAATCATATTCAGAAGGATTATTTGAGGTAAAGTTTTATGTGAGTTTAATAATAATTTTGCACAGGCTATACTGCTGTCTCATTACTGGTTACATTTTAGTTTCTTGTTGCCCACAAATGTACTAACGTTATTTTTTTTATTTTGGAAGTTACTTGTAAACTTTGTACCTTCAAAACTAAAGCAATAATGGAAAAGAAATCAAAAGACTGCAATGCCTATATTGCTTGTACTCTGGAATGAGGTATGGGCTGAAATGACAGGATTATAGTAGTTATGAGAGCAGCAAAGAATGATGGATTGACTGCCATTAAAGTGGAAGACTCCCTGTTCATAAGGATTAGAAGTCTTATTTCAGTGTAATGCCAAAGATTTGGACTGCAGAGGATAGGAGAAAGATACTGGAATTATAGCAAACATGATATACTGTTTACATAAAACTATATTAGACATCACTGGATAAAGAAAGA
This sequence comes from Erpetoichthys calabaricus, assembly GCF_900747795.2. NCBI lineage: Eukaryota > Metazoa > Chordata > Cladistia > Polypteriformes > Polypteridae > Erpetoichthys > Erpetoichthys calabaricus. Next base: position 149,359,974 of record NC_041397.2, read on the forward strand.
TATTGATTTGTATTTACTTTTCAGTGACATTTTTAATGTGGTACAGTTAGTATTGTTATTAAACAATAAAAAGGTAAATTTCAATATTGTATTTTAAATTGTTTTAAGTTACTATATTTAAAGCTACAGATCTGTAAATGTTGCTGTATTTTCCATCTATTCACTTCTTAACCTGTTTAATCCAATTTTGGATTACAGAGATTTAAGGCCTATTCCATGAATAACAAGATGAAAGGTGGAACAGCTATAAGTAAGATACTATGGTATTATGAAGGAGATACGCACACTCAAGGGAAATTAAGACAGCAAGAGGTCCATTTCAGGAATAAGGAGGATCTGGTCAAAAGAAAGCTGTGTTCCTTTTACTGAATTTTATTTTTTAGCATATGATACAGCCACAAACTTTATAGACATGAGTTGGTAAGATAGCCTTCTTCCAAGTGTAAGTTGTAGAAGGAATATTGCTAAATTGTATCTAATATAACATTTTCACATATATTTGTGATTTTCCCCTTGGGATTAATAAAGTATCTATCTATCTATCTAATCTATCTATATTTAAACATTTTCTGTTTCCTTCAGTCAGGGTATGCTCTAACATTTAGGCAAAGGGGTGTGGTATTATTTCTAATAATTATTATTATTTTATTGTGAATTTCCCCTTGGGATTAATAAAGAATCTATCTATCTATCTAAAACATTAGAGACACTTGGTCTCAATACTACTGCCTGACTCCCATTGATCTTATCAAATGTTTAATATTATTTTTGAATACTAATAATATTTGTCATTAACAACTGATGAACTATATAAGCCTGTTATGGGTGGTCTTACTAATCTCTATATGCACTGCCCTTAGCTTCACAGAGGCTCTCTTTAAGCTAATTGTGCATGTTACATTTTTTTCACTGCTACCTCATAGTTTTACTTTTGTTTTAGTACTGTTTCCCTTTGAGCAAGTCTGGGGGGTATTTTTCGTACGTGGATTACTCGTTTAGCCGGATGTAATTGTTGACGATTTGGCATGATCCTGGATCTGTCGTTTTTTCGAAACTCTTGCTGGAAGTGTTGTCATAGCAACACATCCTAATCCTCAAACCTGCTCGGAGCAGGTTTGTTCTACGTAAACAAGGATTAGCTCACACACTTAATCAGTGTCCATGCGTGGAATTCATTTAGTCATGACTTCGCCGTTCATGAATAAGCGACCAATTGATATTGGTACGCAAATTATAAGTAGACAATTTCATATAGAGAGGGGTTCGCGTGATCGGCAAGATCCTTTATTGCCCCCGGAGGAAATTCTTTTCGAAAGATACCGCTTTAGCCGAGGGGGAATATTGTACCTCAAAAATTTATTAGCACCTCATATTTGAAGTCACACTAGGCGAAGTTGGGCTCTCACAACCACACAGACAGTATGCATTGCTTTGAGGTTTTTTGCAAGCGGCACTTTGTTTACATACTGTAGGCGATGCAGAAAATCTATCTAAAAGTGCAGTTTGCCAGGCAATTCGTAAAGTCTGTTTGGCTCTGAAATATTTCCTTCGGGTTTTCATAGTGTTTCCTGGACACCTACGTGTGCAGACAAAAGAGGCGTTTCATGCCATTGCAGGTAGGTAATACACAGGTAAAAACACCCACAGTTCCATAAAGAATCTCACAATCAGCCTAACATTCTTATTACCCAGGATTTCCAAATGTGATTGGGGCACATGGGACTGATCACAGTGGAGTTTGATCAAACATTATTTGGAAAATGTACCTCTACTCCTGATGAATAATCAGACATAGTGTCTTCATCAAATATTTGACCTTTGTCAATATCTTGTTGGTCAGACACAGGTTCAAGGGATATGACATTCCCTGCAACTGACCCAAAAAAAAAGAGGGCTATATGGAACCTACCTATGGCACACATTGAGGACAAATATATGCAATGACCATCCTTTACCTGAAATGAAGTGACCACTGCATCCTGCCACTGGTCCTGAGGAGGACCTTCCCCCTGGAATGCCCTCAGTATCAGGGCGATGGGCATTTTGCTGGAGAGCCAACTCTTCTGCAGGGGTTAGGTCTGGCCTGCGTGGACCTCCACCTGTTTTTTGCTTGTCTGCCTTCTTATTAGCTTTAAAATTAATGTTCTTTATATTATATATGATTCTTTATGTCAGCAATTCTTTAAATAGTTATATACCAATATTTACCAGTTTGAAGTATATTCTTGTACTTCACTTTAACCTGTTCCTGTGTTCTCCTTGTGCTCACGTTTGATCTGGAATTATGACATATTAAAAAATAATTAATCTGACACATAGGAAATGAAACGCTGCTTTCAGTAAGTATAATGCACACGCGTTTAATTTGTCGGCCACTTTTTGCCAGCCGTTTTTTTTGGTTTGGGCTGCTTTCGCAGTGTTACCCCTTGTGCATATTAAATCTTGAAATTCTTAATGTCCTTTGAATAAAAGGTCTTGCTTCGCTTGTGTGAAAAAAAAATGCGCCCGTTCTTTCGTCATTTTGTTACAGCCTATCAAAGACTTGCTGATCACGTTTTCTAGACTCAATATATATGGGCTTTTCAATCAGCATGGGCGCACGCATTCATCTCAGATGATTAGATCCAGCTCAAGTAATCTACTACACGGCTGTGTTTGAAAAACCAACTTATCCCGGATGAGTTTCACTGGCATTAACTCATCCAAGATGAGGCATCTGATCTCGGATGATTTAAGCGACGTACGGAAAATACCCCCCTGATCTTTATTTTATTTTCAATCCTAATTTCAACATTAGATTGATGCAGATTTGAAATAGATATCTGTCATGAGACAATACATTGGCAAAAGATACAATTCATATTGTGATACAGATCTTGTGATACAATATTTTCATGATACGAAATTTTCATAAAAGAAATGCACTTTATGTTTAGATAGATAGATAGATAGATAGATAGATAGATAGATAGATAGATAGATAGATAGATAGATAGATAGATAGATACTTTATTAATCCCAAGGGGAAATTCACATACTCCAGCAGCAACATACTGATAAAGACAATATTAAATTAAAGAGTAATAAAAATGCGGGTAAAAACAGACAATAACTTTGAATAATGTTAACGTTTACCCCCCCGGGTGGAACTGAAGAGTCGCATAGTTTGGGAAGAACGATCTCCTCAGTTTGTCAGTGGAGCAGGACAGTGACAGCAGTCTGTCGCTGAAGCTGCTCCTCTGTCTGGAGATGACACTGTTTAGAGATGCAATGGATTCTCCATAATTGATAGGAGCCTGCTGAGCGCCCGTTGCTCTGCCACGGATGTCAAACTGTCCAGCCCCATGCCTACAATAGAGCCTGCCTTCCTCACCAGTTTGTTCAGGCGTGAGGCGCCCTTCTTCTTAATACTGCCTCCCCAGCATACCACCGCGTAGAAGAGGGCACTCGCCACAACCATCTGATAGAACATCTGCAGCATCTTATTGCAGATGTTGAAGGACGGCAGTCTTCTAAGGAAGTACAGCCGGCTCTGTCCTCTCTTGCACAGAGAATCAGTATTGGCAGTCTAGTCCAATTTATCATCCAGCTGCACTCCCAGGTATTTATAGGTCTGTACCCTCTGCACACAGTCTCCTCTGATAATCACGGGGTCCAGAAGGGGCCTGGATCTCCTAAAATCCACCACCAGTTCCTTGGTTTTGCTGGTGTTCAGGTGTAAGTGGTTTGAGTCGCACCATTTAACAAAGTCCTTGATGAGGTTTCTATACTCCTCCTCCTGCCCACTCCTGATACAACCCACGATAGCAGTGTTTACTGTTATTTACTGTATTATTAGACATTTATAAATCAAAACACTGCAAAATAAATTCAAATCAAAAGCAAATGCACAAGTTTTAAAGTAAGCTTTTGTAAGCTTAAAAGAATCTCAAATATTAACATAAAATATTTGTACTGTGGTAACATAAGACATGTTTCATGTTGTTTAGCATACGTAAGTAATCATTTCACTGAAAATAATGACCCTTTAAACTTTAAACCCTTTAAAATATAAAGCTTCTGCAGTGCAAAACTGTGTAAACTCAAATTTATCCTTTTTTTTTTTGAGTTAATATGAATAAATAAATGTGAATATTGATACAGTCATTGCTAAGAGTTTTGAGAATGCAAAATACTCACTCTTTGCATAAACTTAATGTAATTGTCAATAAGTCTTTGAAACTTATGAAATGTTTGTAATTATACTTCAGTACACCACAGAAACATCTGACAAAAAGATCTAAAAACACTGAAGTAGCAAACTTTGTGAAAACCAATACTTGTGTCACTCTCAAAACTTTTGGCCAAGACTGTACATAAGACCTCTCTGCTGTCACAATCTCCCATGCAGTTGAAAACGCTCATACGCTGGGTACAGATGCAGCAGTGACAAATGCATGATTTGAAAACAAAAGCAAGCATTCATAATTTGTCGGTTTTCACTCTTCACCATGCTAGAGGATTGCTGTTGAGAGTAATGCAAGTTCCACTGTTGTCTTATCCTCCTTGTTTCAGTCTACTCCATTTTCTGAGTCAGTGTCAGTCACTGGTATTTCAATGTCTTGAGCTCTCGGTCTCATATCTGTGGCTTATGACAGATCCAGTAACTGCTGCTTTGCTGCTCCCAGTAGTGGTTTGAGTATATCATTTAAACTGCTCCAATACAATGATAAGATTGTGCTTTGGCAGTTCAAATAGAGTGCAATTTGAAAACAAACCTGTGATTGCAGAGATTCATTTATGAAACAATGTTGTAATTCAGCATACTTGTCCAAGAAAGTGCCTCGCTAAATTAACTGGGTGTGAGAGACAATTTACCTGCAGTTACAGCCCGCTTTCATGGTCATGTCTACAGAGTGTGCCAACAACATTCACCTTCACATCACTATACAGACAGTGGGTAAAGGTTTTGCCAATGTGCAGTCAGTTGGCATGTTTTACCTTAGTTCTTCTTCTTATTATAATTATGAACTGACCAAAAAACACTTAAAAACACTGTTGTTTCCTGAATTGCACTTTTAATATACAGTAATGTATATTGTGCCTGTTTTATATTACTATTATTCTATATTGTTATATATTAGTCAACAAAAAAGTAGTTTTAAATATCCATATTTATATTTTTATAATTATGAAGAACTTTAATTAAACATATTATTTTTCACTTTTTTAAACTGGTATTCTGTTTGTAAAATTTAACTTCCATCAGGTAACTATTTCTTTTTCTTCTTTTTTGGCTGCTCCCATTAGGGGTTACCAACAGCAGATCATCTTTTTCCATACCTTTCTGTCCTCTGCATCTTGTTCTGTTATACCCATCACCTGCATGTCCTCTCTCACCACATCCATAAACCTTCTCTTAGGCCTTCCTCTTTTTCTCTTGCCTGGCAGCTCTATCCTTAGCATCCTTCTCCCAGTATACCCAACATCTCACCTCTGCACTTGTCCAAACCAACGCAATCTCGCCTCTCTGACTTTGTCTCCCAACCGTCCAGCTTGAGTTGACCCTCTAATGTACTCATTTCTAATCCTGTCCATCCTCGTCACACCCAATGCAAATCTTAGCATCTTTAACTCTGCTACCTCCATCTCTGTCTCCTGCTTTCTGGTCAGTGCCACCGTGTCCAACCCATATAACATAGCTGGTCTCAGTACCGTCCTGTAGACCTTCCCTTTCACTCTTGCTGATATCTGTCTGTCACAAATCACTCCTGACACTCTTCTCCACCCATTCCACCCTGCCTGCACTCTCTTTTTCACCTGTCTTCCACAGTCCCCATTACTCTGTATTGTTGATCCCAAGTATTTAAAATCATCCACCTTCGCCAGCTCTACTCCCTGCATCCTCACCAGACCTCTGACCCCCCTCTCATTCACACACATGTATTCTGTCTTGGTCTTACTGACCTTCATTCCTCTCTCCTCTCCAGAGCATATCTCCACCACTCCAAAGATTCCTCAACCTGCTCCATACTCTCACTACAGCTCATAATGTTATCCGAAAACTTCACTGTCCACGGGGACTATCCTGTCTAATCTCGTCTGTTAACCTGTCCATCACCATTTCATATAAGAAAGGGCACAGAGCAGATTCCTGATGTAATCCCAACTCAACCTTAAATGCATCTGTCACTCCTACTGCAGACCCCACCATTGTCTCACTTTCCTCATACATATCCTGTACTACTCTTATATACTTCTCTGCTTCTCCCGACTTCCTCATATAATACAATGCCTCCTTTTGAGGTATCCTGTCACATTCTCTAGGTCCACAAAGACACAATGCAACTTGTTTTGGCCTTCTCTATACTTTTCCATTAACACATTCAGACCAAATATTGCATCTGCAGTGCCCTTTTCCGGCATGAAACCATGCTGTTGCTCACTAATCATCACCTCCCTTCTTAACCTAGCTTCCACTAGTCTTTTCCATAACTTCATGCTGTGGCTCATCAATTTTATCCCCCTGTAGTTAGTATAGCCCTGCGCAGCCTCCTTATTCTTAAAAATTGGTATCAGTACACTTCTTCTCCACTCCTCAGGCATCCTCTCACTTTCCAAGATAGCATTAAACAATCTGGTTAAAAACTCCACATTCATTTCTCCTAAACAGCTCCATGCTTTCATAACTATTTATTATTATCTCATATTATTATATGTATTACATTCTTAGGTCTGAATCACAATCTGATATTTTATCAGTAGTGCTTGTGGTTATGTGTGTTTGTGCATTTTGTAAATAAAATATACACAGTTCTAAAACACCAAGTCAAATTTACATTCATTTATCTAATTGATAAATAGTAATAGTAAATTGCTATTTTATATTTTTACATCATTAAACAAGAATTGTGAAATTCATTAAAACAAAATAAAGACCTATATAGTCCATGTAAAATTAATGCATAAATGTGAATATATAAATTAATTCACAGTCCATTTACATGAACAAAGTAATATATAGATAATATTATATCAAAGGGTAAAAGTACAAAAAAGATCCTATATTCTATGACATGACATGATTGGGCGCAGTAGGGAGGTGGTTGGGGGTTAGCATTTACAGCTTTGCCTTGGGCAATAAAAATGCTGGAGCTAGCACTGCCTTGAGTTATTTCTATTATAACCACTCTTTTAAGTAAAAAATTCAAACATGATGATTATTATAATTTTTCCAGAATGAAAATTCTTCCTGGTTTTTCTTAATTGAAGATGCCTTTTTCCACTTTAAAAGTTTTATACGAGCTTTCTTTCCACTCCACTCTCATAACCGTTTCATGTGAGTGAGATTCTCAGATGCACCAAACAAAGGAGGCCTTTACTATTTCTTCTCAAAAATATTACATGCTTCTAAATATAATCATAATAATAATAACAATAATAATAATAATAAACAAATAAGGCTAAACAAAAAAAACATAGCAAAGTTATGGAATGTAAACTAGATTTAAAATGAACTGAACTGAACATAAAATAAATGCAATTAATAAGAGAAATGAAGGAAGTATTTTTTAAGTGAAGTCATTCATTTATGTGTAGCAATAAACAAACAAAAAAAATGCACAGAATCAATTACTGCTGAGAACAATTACTTGCAATTAACTACTATAAGGGAAAGTTACTACGACTTCAAGATTCTGTAAAGAATTTGAGAAGTGTAAGAGTTGAATTTGCACCCTGGTTTGAATTGCGCTTAGTTTATGATGCAGGTATCTGTTAAAAGGAGCTCAACTTTATTATCTGTTGGGTTTGTGCTCGAGTGTCATATTTTTATCTTCTGAGCTTATGCTTAAATGATGAAGCTCTTATTTTATTATTCATTATGATAGGCTTTTTTTCTGAATTTATAGCAAAAAATATATAAAAATTAAGAGAAAATGTCATATTTTAAGGCATAATCATTGTTCTATTATTATGCTCAGGCTAAGTTTCATTTTGATTGCAAACTTTGGAAACATAAGGTTCATATTGAAAATGAACGTGCATCCCCTGCATGGAGTGCACTTTAAACACTCCTAAAAAGTCACGCTCTTCTAAGCTAACAGGACTGTCAATCAACCTTGTGGACTGGGCTAATTGTGGTTATTTAAGGTATGAACATTTGCCATGTCCTGTTAGCAACTGGATGTAACCAATCATGTTAAACTGGAATTGTGCTCTAATCAATGAATTGTATAAACATATCACAGAGAATGCTCCTTTCCATTGTAACACTTGCTAATAAGATATGCCGTGTTGCCTCTTGCAAGATAACAGATAAAGAATAATGATTGACGCTTTCTCCTGCCTGCATTTATTGCCTGTATGGAACACCCAGTGGGTCGTGCCCATTTCTTTCACAGAAGTCCTTATAATACCTGATAGAGTATGTGGATATGAAATCAATAAATATTCTGGATAAACAGGAGTTTACCTATATGTGAATAACAAATATAAACAGCAGTGAACAGGACTATGTTTCAGAAATCCCAAAAGAACCTATCGCCTTATATTGTTTAATATAAAGTACTTAGACAATGGTCAGTTTCACCAAAAATACACACAAAATTGAAAGCAATAATTGCAGTTGTCACAGGTGGCCAGGATGATTACCTGGCCGGGACGCCAGAAAGGACCGGAAGGTGGTGGGAATAGCTTCCAGGCCACGAGGGCACAACCGCCATGGAGCAGGAGAGGACCACGGAAAAGGAGAAAGACCTGTTGGACTTGTTGGGACCCGTGGCCACCGCCTGGGGGCGCTATAAACCTCGTGGGACCCAGATATTTTTACTTCCGCCACACTCGGCAAGATGGCGGAGGAATCTGCCAGGAAATTCCGGAGTGTTTCCGGGGCAAAGGGCAGCACTTCCACCATACCAGGAAGTGCTGCTGGATGGACGTCATTAGCCACCTGGAGCACATCCGGGTGGGAATAAAAGGGGCCGCCTCCTTACAGTCATTGAGCCAGAGTCAAGAGTGGGAGTAGGACGAAGCTCCCTGGAGGAGAATAGAGGCGGCAAAGGACTGAGATATTGGGGTGATTATTGCTTTGTGGGTAGTGGTGGAATTGTTTATTTAATGTTTAATAAACGTGTGTGTTTTATAAAGAAGTGGCTTCTGACTGGTGGTGTCCGGGCAACTATCACACAGTATATCATTATTTAGTCCAACATTCTTTTAAAGTGAAGGAAAGTTTTGCAAAATGTAAAAATACAAGATAATGTAATTCTGACATTAACTTATAGCATTATAATCCCACCAAATCACCACAACAACATTTACAGTACATACTCTGCAACTATCCTCTTGTTATGTGCTTTCTGATGCTTCAGTCATTTACATTTCACTTTACTTAAACTTACAGCATTTTTACTACAGACAGGTGAATGTCCTGTTTGGGTGTGTGTAAGCATGGTGGCTGTCCAAAATGGGTTTGTTTCATGCACAGTGCAGAAACTATACACACTTGCTCCCAGTGAACCTCGTTTGGGTAAACTGGGAGTAAACTAGCTCTGTATATTACAGTCAGAGGATGATGCAATCCTTTCTAACTCATTCATGACACTACAAATTGAAATGACTTCAACACACAGCTGACCGTGTTCTCAAAAGAACACTGTGATTGTGTACCTTTATTTCTGTTATAACTTCATAATGGTAACAAAATAGCAATAAAAATAGTTTTTTTGATTGAAAGAACAGTGGGACTTTTAAACCCTTCAGAATGCTTAGACAATAGGTATGATTCCCACAATCCCATGCTAAACTTCAAGCCCTAAACACTGATGACTCACTAACAGATAGGGATGTTAGCTCAATTACATAAATAATTTGCTTCTAGATTATCAGTCTTGGTATTGGGGTATTTGAACTTGTTATCTCTGTGGATTATTTCTGTGTTTCGTACTTCATGGTACACATACAGATCAGATCTATTTACACACAGGTAGCACAGCATATGGAACCTGTGTCCATTGGGCTGTTTGAATCCTTAAATTCCCAGTAAAATGTAGTGTCCCAATCTTATCCTGACTACATAGATAGATAGATACTTTATTAATCCCAAGGGGAAATTCACAAATTTCTATGACTATACCCCTTTCACTGTATTCCTGTCAACTGTGGAGTCGGATTCAGAATCGTGGAGTCAAGAGTCCACGCATGCACTGGTACACCACGTTGCCACACCCCCCACATGACAAAACAGCTTGGGATCCTGGTTGGCAACCCCCCCAGGCAGACACATGGTTCAGTCCCACCCCCTTGGAAATGACCATCTATTGTATCTATTGCTCCGGTCTTCAATAATGAGGATCCCGTGAGCCAGATTACCATCGTGGAATTGTGCCACATGTTTGTAGTCCTTCACAATGCAGATAATGTGCCTCATTTGGGAATCCATAAGCAACCACTTGTTCGACACAAAGTCAAAGCAGCGGTACCCAAGGATTCTCCAAAGAGACACAGTACCGAAGGAGTCCAGTCTTCACCTAAGGTCACTGAATAGCATCCCATGTGTCACAGCCATATAGCCAAAGAGGAAGCAACAGGACTCGAAAGACTTGGACCTTCCTTTTTTTGCACAGTAAACCTCTTGACAAGGTCGACACTGTCTCTGCAGACAGACACACTGCTGATGGTTGTGCTCAAGGGGCAATTAAAGGCCTGAATCTTGGTTTTTATCCAGGAATCTCGCAAGCCCAGACACTCAGACTCCTCGTTCAGTCTCTCAAGAGCCCTGATCACGCAGTTCCAAAATGATAGACATGGCTCCTTTCTGCTCTCTGTGAGAGTATCAATGCTGCAGCTGCCCATAAGAAGGCTGTTTGCATTTTGAAGGGAATGGGAGAGCCCTCTGGAGCTTCATCCCCGGAAGAGTCAAAACCGCCAGAGAACAAATGGGGTCAGGTCTGTTAGTAATCAGAACTGGTGTGGTGCTGAGGCAACACTCGGGTCCCAATTTGAGGTGGCCCATCTCTCTTGTCTCTCCAGCATTTACAATTACAAACATTAAACAATATTTTCTTCTAGACTTTTCATAAACATATAGCTGCTTTTTTTAATTTCATTAGTCTTATGTTTAATGTTACACAATGTTTATAAGCCACAACAACATTGGTATAGCCTTTAAACCTGAACTTTAACAGGATAGAGTACTAAAAAGTAACCTGATGATTCACACTGGCAGTAATGAAATGCCTTGCACCTTGTACTGTATGTTTGTGTGCTTTCAATCAACATAATAAATACCTTAGTTTAATTACAAATAGAGGAGCTGGAGTCAGAGTTGGTGGTACCAGAAATTGAAGAGTCGGAGTTGGAATTGAAGATTTTGTGTACCATCTTCACAGCTCTGATTCCTCTTAATATAATTACTTGTATTTTTTTTTTCCACTTTCTTAATAGACTACTTAAAAAACTCACTGCTTTCAAGATTTAAAATAGGAACAATTTCATGCTAGCAGAATCTGAGTTGTTCAATTGTGTAGCAAACACTCAACTCCACAGAATTTTAATTGAATCTTGCATTACTACTGAAACTGAATGTAGAATCTTTATTTCTGTGTGTTCTCTTGTCTGTACCCTTACTCACAAACAGTCACAGCTATAGCAAAAATCCAGTGGCTCAAATTCCATTGACAATTTGGCATTAAGCACTTTCATTCTGTGTTATAATTGCCAGTTATACCTTCAAATCAACTCATATTTTGTTATGCATTGAAATACCTGGAATTTAATCACTGGTTTGATAATTTTATCTCATTCACATACAGTACCTCTCTGAGAAGCAAAACTTTATTTTAGATTAATTCCCATTTTCAACCTCCTTATCCATTGTAGAAACAGAGCAACTAAACAAACTCGCAGATAAAGGTGTAATCTGGAAATTTTATCAGTGTTTACAAAACAACTTCCACTAAGGAGAGATCATTCTTCCATTTACATTCTAACTTATAAAGAATACATTTATCAACAACCTTTGTTGATAAATACAGTTTTATGCATCCAAAATTAGCCTGGCACTAAACCCAAAATATGTGAGATAAAGCTGGACATCAGCAGTCCTTGAACACATATTCTAGGTTTGCCCTGGGGGCCCTACTTTACCTCTGTTTAAAAAAAATACTTCTGGAAAAATTGCTACATTATGGATCAATAATGATTCAATGATTTCTGAGTTGTGGAAAATTGTAAGGCTTGTCACATTTCTGTAATCATATTGTTATTGTAATTGATACAGTCTTGGATGTAAGGCAAACCAGCCACAGGGGATGTACAAACCAGTGTGTTTCTTCGTGCCGGTCCCAAGCCCGGATAAATGGGAAGGGTTACGTCAGGAAGGGCATCCAGTGTAAAATTTTGACCTCTCAATATGCGGACAACAAGAAATATTTCCATACCGGAATGGTCGAGCCCTGGGTTAACAATGACCACCACCAGTACTGTTAGCCAACAGGGTACTGGCAGAAATTGGGCTACTGTTGGCAGAAGAAGGAGAAGAAGAGGGGGGAGATGTGTCCGGAGGAAAGAGGAGAGGAGGAAGAGGCATTGGGTGTGACGAGGATGGATAGTATTAGAAATTAGTACATTAGAGGGTCAGCTGAAGTTGGACGGTTGGGAGACAAACTCAGAGAGGCGAGATTGCGTTGGTTTGGACATGTGCAGAGGAGAGATGCTGGGTACATTGGGAGAAGGATGCTGAGGACAGAGCTGCCAAGGAAGAGGAAAAGAGGAAGGCCTAAGCGAAAGTTTATGGATGTGGTGAGAAAGGACATGGAGGTGATGGGTGTAACAGAACAAGATGCAGAGGACAGAAAGATATGGAAGAAGATGATCTGCTGTGGCAACCCCTAACGGGAGCAGCCGAAAGAAGAAGTAGTCTTGGATGTTAGGCAGCAACTAGATTTTTTTTTTCTATACCATCATTTTTACAGCAAAAAAGTGATTTATAAAACACAGAACAATGGGTAAAAAAAGAAGACAACTGATTACAATTTTGCTTCTTATGTGCCATTTTGCTAATCAGGAGACTGCTGTTTATTCATTTTCAATGTAGCTGTATTCTGTTATGTTTATTTTGTGACTTTTTTCATTTAATAAGGAGAACATTTTCTTCCTGCTCATCTGCTAAATTAACTTATCTACACTCCTTTGTAACTGCTGTAGCATATTCTAACAGTTGAATGAAAATTTGACTGTGAGCAGTATAATCTATCCATCCATCCATCCATTTTCCAACCCGCTGAATCTGAACACAGGGTCACGGGGGTCTGCTGGAGCCAATCCCAGCCAACACAGGGCACAAGGCAGGAAACAATCCTGGGCAGGGTGCCAACCCACCACAGGACACACACAAACACACCCACACACCAAGCACACACTAGGGCCAATTTAGAATCGCCAATCCACCTAACCTGCATGTCTTTGGACTGTGGGAGGAAACCGGAGCGCCCGGAGGAAACCCACACAGACACGGGGAGAACATGCAAACTCCACACAGGGAGGACCCGGGAAGCGAACCCAGGTCCCCAGATCTCCCAACTGCGAGGCAGCAGCGCTACCCACTGCGCCACCGTGCCGCCCATGTATTTTTTTTTTTCAATCTTCATGAATAATTTAAGGCTTCAAATACAGTATAAAGTGTGCATAACCATTTAAGAAGAATTTGGGATCACTCCCGGAAGAAGTCATTTTCCAACCCAGACTAAATTTTATGAACAAGTGGGTGCTGGACAAGAACATAAATCCAGTGAAAAGTGTAATCTGATGGGTTTAATTGTAATTCAATAGTGCAGTGAAGCATTGAAACAATAAATACGACTGACTGTGATACTGATGGCTTTTATGGCTCACTTTTAAAACTTGTGCCCTCATCAGCCAAAGCTGCCCAATAATGCAGTATTCCTGGGGTTTCTGGAATTTGCAGTCTATTTAAGTAGCAAGGCTACAGCATCACCTGCAGTTTTCCGCAATAGGTCACAAAACTTGCAAAATGATTTCCATTTAATTACTGATGACAAACCTAGGAATAGGCTGATCCAGAAATCATAAACCTACGAATTGAAAGGGCCAACCTGTATATCTATTTTTAACATTTCCAATATTTATTTAGAGATACTTGCACAGATCATGTTGCAGTATTTTTTTAATTTCTTGTATTATACTGTATAAAGGTAGTATGGTAATACAAACTGAATAAAATACATTATACAAGTGTTAAGTCACAGTTACAAAAAACAGCAAATTAAATTTATCAAATAAAACATTACATATATTTTTCCTTGACATAACACAAGTTAGGTGTTTATGGCAAGGCATATTTCCTCACAACCTGATTACTGGTGAACAACAAACAGTAAGGCATAAATAGATTACTAATTATTGTGATTATGCGGGTTCTGCTTCACATTCCCACTTCCTTTTGGGAGCCTCTTGAACCAAACACCATCGGTAATGTAACCGGATGAGCATTCAATTGAGGACACCAAACAAAGCAAGGGGAAAGGTGCAAAGTACAAACAGTGCTTTTATTTAAAGCCAACAAAACAAATCCAAAGTGTTCAAATAAAGTGCAGTGCTCCAAAACGTTTCAATAAATAAATGATCCATTAAAAACGGAGTGAAAATGTGGAGGTTAAAATCCCAATAAATAAATCCTTTAAAACTGAGGTTAAAATACTGGCTGGAAGCAGTTCCTTCTTTAAAAAACACGGTGCCTTCTTCAGCTGGTGGCTCCCCTGCTTCTCCCATCCGGGCCCTGCACCAGGAGAGTCACCCTACCTGCAACTGACTTCTCTTACAGGTCTGATAGCCTTTCGAACCCTGGTTCCATAGGGCTCCCCCAGCGACTAGGACGCTCACACTGGGGCTTCCACCTCCCAAGCCTCCGACTCCCACTGCCTTCCGCGGCAAGCCATTCTTGATTTTGGTCACTCCTGCTCCTCTGCAAAACTCTGCAGGAGTGACCCAATCCATCTGCCCCCAGTGTGCTGGCCAAACTTTCCACTAGGGCTCAGTTCCCAGCTGCCTCCCGCTACCCTTGAGCTTGCTCTTTTTGTTCACTTGCTCACACCTGCACCGGCTCTCAGCTTTTAGCTTCCCTTTCTTCCTCCTCTAACCTCCGTTCTATTTTTCGATCTTTCTCCCTCTCCTCACTTGCAATCCTACTATATATAATAGGGATGTGGCACAGTTGTGGCGATTAGCAGCTCCCAGCATCAATCACGGACATGGGTGATCCCACACCTATGCACTTCAGCGTGGACACACCCAAGTCCGCATCATGCCTGGGAACTGCTCCGGCCACACTAGCATGCCTCCTCTTTAAGACACGAGTGCAGCGATTATTTATTTAAAACTGGCCTGTTATTCTGAGCCACGGCCCCACTATATCACAAGTGTTGGCTTCCTGTGACAAAAAAGAAAAGTGCACAGAGCAGCAACAATACTACCTGAATCCACCTGAAGCTAAGCATGTTCGGCCCGGCCAGTACTTGGATCGGAGAGCATTTAGGAAAAACTTGGGTTACTGTTGGAAGAGATGTTGGTGTGTCCAGCAGGAGGCACTTACTCGGTGTTCTGAATGTGGATCCCAATGTTCCAATGCAGTGATGGGGAAACTGTGCTGTAAACACTGTGTCGTCCTTCAGATGAGACGTAAAACCAAGGTCCTGACTCTCTGTGGTCAGAAAAGATCCCTGAGCATCCTTCGTAAACAGCAGGGTGTATCCCGATATTCATGCTAACTTGCCCTCCCTGGTCTAGTTATTCTAGCCCCTTAATCATTCCCTGTCTCTAATTGGTTATCCCTCTCACCACCTAATAGCTAATGTGTGCAAACTGGCACAAAAATGTCTACCGTCGAAACATCCAGGTGGATGCTACACATTAGTAGAGGTTGAAGTGGTTCTCCACTCACTAAAGTGTTTTGAGTATTGTGAAAATTGCTATATAAATGTAAAGAATTATTATTAGTATTATTATTATTATACATCAGGAGAAGTGTATTGTGTTTGTTTGTTTAGTTTTTGGAATCACACTCATCTGAAGAGCAGCTATTTATTATCCATGACTTGCAGTATTCAATGTTTTTTTCTATGGTGAATCTGCAGTGAATGAGATTTTGTTAAATTATCAGTTACTTGAAACGCTCAATATTTCTTTGGCTTCACAAAAAAAGAAATCCTGAACATTTTTAGAATTGTAATAAAAATGAAAAAGATAAAACAGAGTAATTTATTTTCCATTTGACCTAAGGGAGGAAACAGAACATCATTTTCAACAATTTCTGACATTTTGTCAATTGCTGTTAAAACCTTACTTTGAAGTGACAATATGTATTTCTGCCAGAACAGAGTAAAGTTACATCCCAAAACACTGCTTTCAGTCACACAATACCTTTTGTCCTTCATTACAGCAAAATGTTGTCCAAGGTCATAATAACTTGAGAAGCAAAATTGTAAAGTGAGAAAGCCATATTTAGCAACAAAAACCTGGAGTAGTTGTATTTCTTTTACAGAAAACTGTCAACAGATAAAAAATTGGACTTAGTTTGGTGAAAGGATGAAAACCTGCAGTACAGTATGAAGCAAAAACTGACAGATACAGATGTAATAAAGCATTGACAGTGTAAAATAATAGAAGACCTAAATCTAGAAAATCATGGAAAAAAAATTGGCTTGGCTTTATATTTCTAAATTGTTAACTGAACTTTAGGTTCAAATAAAAAAGACAGACAAACTAGATGTAAGTTCACTTCCAATTAAACATGTATGGAATTTGTATTTTAAACCATGTTATAAAAAAGGAGAGAGATATAATGATCCAAGTCATGTATCACTAAACTTTTCTATATGCATATACATATCTATAGCTAAGTAAAGATACTAGCATTGAAGGGATGCATAATCAAAATTACTAATAAAACATGCAGTGAATTTGGCCAGGCTGCTTTATTTTATGTATTTATTTTTATATTATTTTACAATAAAAATATTATAAACTCTCACAAAAGAATCCAAAACTTATTAATATTTAGGTACATCAAGAATCTATTTTAATTAATATATAAATATTTTTGCATTTAATTATTCAAGTTATGGTCAGTCTGCAAGAGAGAAGTAAAAATAAATAAAAAAAGGATGCCATAGCCTTTTTTGCTCTTAGAGTCTGCCACAGACATTCTAAGACATACAGTAGTACAGTTAATTACGCAGATTAGTGGACTCTGTTCAGTGCAGAGAAGGACACAAAGCTGCAGTGAGCTGTGGAGAGTGGCTGACATTTTTTTTTTGTTCTTGCCTTAATCAAACCCTTTGTAGTGACACCGGCCGCCAAAATGCTTCAGTTGGCATGCCTGGCAATACTCAACGAAGTGGAACTAAGATGTTAACACACTTGTACTTTGTGGTGACAAAATGGCAAGATCAGTCACTATGAGTCATTTAGTATGTTTATGTGTGCTTTAGTAATCCAGTTATTCACATAAACCTACTTTCTAAACTGCCATGTACTGTATATCTATATGCATTTAGAGAAACCGGGTTAACACACTCAAATTTCTCAGCAAGTAACCCGCTTATGTGGCCGCTTAAACCTTTAACCGGTTGCATTTCCGGATTTTATAGTCTGTGCGTGTCCGTTGCCTCTTTTAGTCTGTACATACCCATTCATTGTCTGCAAACTCTTTCAAAACAACTCTGTCGAACCAGTTTTTGCTTCACACATGCATCCAACAGCCACAGGCACTTCTTTAGACCACCTCGTGATCAGGCTCAGCGAACTTAGTATGGTTGGTAATGTTACAAAATTAATTTCACACATATCAGACAGACTGGTATGTACATAAAAAAGAATTTATATGGCATTACAAATATAGAAACCATATTTCATATTTATATTTGGATAGTCTAAGTATAGTGTGATACCGAATCAAATATATTTAACTCAAAGCAATATTAAACAACAAGCAATGCACAGAAAAATATTGCATTTTATGATGCTCAGCCACCAGTTCAGAAAGTACACATTGAAAGATGCTGCCAGTTTCTTCCAATACTGCATTCCTTTGGACTGTCATGAAAGTGTCTTTGCAGGTGTCCTCCAGATCTGGTATGAGATCTTTTACAATATCTATTATTTAGAGCTTGTGCTCTGCTGTGAACTTTGCACTGTGATGAGACATCTCTCTATTATAATAAAAAAATCCTGGGATGCGACGTAACTTTTTCAGAGAGATACTTTCACGTCCCACGAGATGAGATTTTGTGCCAAGAGATTTAACCACACCCAGGGCCGGAAATAAAAGACAAAGAGTAGATGACAAAGTAGAATGTTGTAAAGAATTCAAAAACACTGGCGCAATACACATGCAGAGCAGGTTAGAGATAATGAAAGTACTAAAATTCGAAAGTCTCAAAAAAAATGATAGTAAAGATCACATTAGCGCAAACAATCGTAAATTATTACTCGGTGAAATAACGGAACAGCAAAAAGAGTTTGAATATATTGTTCAGATTTAAACTTTAAGTCGGAGACTTGTAGATCGTCTAATTCGTTTTGCCATCAGGGAAAGTAGTGTTTCTTCACAATGAAGAGGCAATTCCGCGAGAATGAAAAGGTTTGTTGTTTAGTGAAAGTGAAATCCACATATGCAAGTGGCACAGACGCGAAGTGGCTGGTGCGTGGTGCAGGCCAGGGGGGTTGGTGAGCGAAGTGAACAGGGGGCAAAGCCCCCTAGTTCCTTATTAATATTGTCCAGCCTGTAAGTGCTTTAATGCTGTGATTACTGTTGTATTAATTCAACTATTAGGAAAGGTTCTGCACATAATGAATAATAATTATCTACGTAATTGGGAAATGACTTGCAGAGACAATTATGCTTCAAATACGGTTTTGCTAAGGTGGACCTCTCGTCATCATTACTCTCCATATAGGGATTTCAGGGCCTTTTTATATGCTCAAAATGAATAACTTTTAAAAGAAAGACAGCTTAATAATTGCAACTATTTTTATTGCAATTATTAGGTTGAAATATTTTTTTTATCAAGTTTACATGTGGAAGTACTATTTCCCAGTGCACTGTCCCTTTAAACCAAGAGGAATGTGTAACTGCACATTGTTAATTGACAGTATGTCTTCATTAATGTGCAAGATGGCCCAATGAGCAAACTGAGGAGAAACATGAGGCCAAAACAAGTTTAGCTGCTGATTAGTTAAACTTGGTGCTGATCCTGAGAATCATCTTCTCTTAGTACCAAACTATTTAGTCTGGTCTTGATCCACTCATAGTACAGTACCCACTGGCACCATACTTGCTTTTGGATTATACTTTTTTTGTACAGTTTTAATGATATTGGAGTATTTTGCCACGGAAGAACTCATTAAGTTGACTCATGCATGTAAACTAGGGATTTTAAGAAACCAGGTTTCTGCCTAAACTAGGTTACTCACCTTATTCTAGCTTTGTGAGTGACCCTTTAGCCTAAATAAATGCCGAAAAGAAAAACTACATTTAATCATCATAGGGGGTAAAAAAAAGATGGATGTGTTGCTAAAAGCAGAAAAAATGACTTCCATGTTTTTTGTACAATATGTGGTTGTGATGTGGAGATTGGCAAGGAGGGAAAAGGTGCCACTTGTAAACATCCATACCTGACAGTCCATGGAAAATTGGTTACTTCCTTTAGTTTGTGCTTGATTTATTTTTGTCTAGCCTATATATAGAAAAACATTTTAGAATTTTTATTAAGTATTTGCAAAATGTTTTAAACTAATTAAAAAAATTGTTTGAAATGCACTGTATGTATGTGTGTATATATACAATACACAACCCATGTGTTCAATGCCCTCCTTTTGGAATTTCAGAAATTGTCACATTAGTGGGCCACAAAGTCTTCAAAGACAATACCCTGAAGAGATACAGACATGCAGTAGCTGTACCCTGTTACTATTTGCAAAGAGAAACAAGTGTCAAAATATTAAACACTACTGTATTCTATACAAAATAAACCATAACAAACAAATAATAAAAATTAAATAAGAGGGTTTTTCTTATATATTTTAAATTTTCATTGATTTCCAATGTGTAAAACTAAACTCTGACATCCCTTTCCCACCTACATAGAATGGGGAATTAAAAAAAAGTGAAATAGGTATTATGGTATACAGTACAAAGTATTAGCAAAGATTTACATAGCTAACTAAGAACAACATTAATAAATGTTTGCCATATTTTAATAAATTTTTTAAGTTTCTTGTAAAGTGCATTTGATTTTTTTTTCAGTGCTAAGCACAACAGGACAACCTTTTCCTACTCTGTTATGGTAGGTGGTTTAGAATTCTTCCATTATTTATTAAGAAATGAAATCTTATCCAAATGACTCCAGTAATGTTACTAGAGATTAGAGGATTAATGTGGGTGTAAAAATATGCGAACAAGAGGTAGAAATTTTATTCTGTTTAAGTCTTAGCATGATGATATTCCCACAACAAAAATATAGGTGCCTGACAATAGATATAATGCTTATTGTCTTGTCCCAAGTACACTTTGAATAATATGAGTCAATAATTCCAGTAATCCACAATGCCTTTGTAATTATTAGATGAACATGAACATCACAAAATTTACAATATTTAGTTAGTAAATACATTGAGGTATCCTTCTTTTGAATCTTTGCAGATGTAAATTATTAAACTAAACATATGTTTCTCATCAATAATGGCATGTTATGGAAAACATAGTTCAGTTTTGTTTCTTAAATTATTTACAGTAAAAAGTGCATGATCAGTTGACTGTAGTAGTTATAAGACATAACATCTAAAAAAAACAATTTCTACTTGTGACTATGATGCTAATAATGAAAGTATATTTCTATTACTTTTCATTTACTATCACTGTCTGTGCATAGTTTATGTATTTTCCATGTGTCTCCATAAATTTTTTCCTTATGTTCCAAAGACACATTATTAAGGATAAATTGATTTTAATTCTTGTCTGCGTGCAACAGTGTGCACTGGACCCCAAGACCCCTCAAAGTGGTTCAGTAAATGTAGCAAATGCCATAATAAACAGATATTTTCAGCAACTAGACATTTTATTCATTCATTCTTTCCATAATTCATTTTATGAAAATGCGTATTTCAGTTCGCAGTTATAGATGCCAAAGCCTTCAGCAAGAATCAGGTACAAGGCAAGAAGTGGTCCTGAACGGTATGCCAGTCCATAAAAGGTGCACTCAGATGCACGCCCACTCTCTCTCAGTGAGCCTAGAGAAAAACCTAACAGGGGGAGATGAACAAACTCTGTATGGACAGTGGCCTGGCCAGGATGAAACAAGAAGACTCTAAAGGTGCAGCTCTACATTGAGCTGTCCTAACATAGTGTTTTATTATATTTAAAATATAGGTTTTGTTCTATTTAATAAATGCACTGCTTTATCATTTGTGACTTCTTGGATGTTTTCTGCATGTGAAAAGTCTCCAAGTGGGCACTCACCTTTTGTTATGTATATTTATGTATTTTATTATCTTTTACACATATATTTGTTTTCTATGAATTTTGCTTTTAGGTTGTAGAAATGGAAGAAGCCTATTTAGTCCATCCATCTCTTCCTGCTGCCTCTTTGTGGCCTTTAATTATTAATAAAGCATTAATAATGGATACTGTTCAAGATCTGAATGGTCTGATTTCCCGTTGCTAAATAATTCTCAGAATAAATGAAAACAGCATGTGAAAAGAAAAAGGAGTCTAAATCTATACCTATATAAATGTATCTTTATTTCATCGGTTCCCCTAGACATGGCCATTTAACAAAGAGCATACAGTGGTCTGAGAAGAAAATACATTATTGTATCACACAAAAGGAAACATTTTCTTTAAGAACATCAATGCATTTTTTATAGATTAGATGCCCTAATCCACTAGACACAGGCATTATTGCCCTCTGCAACTGAGCAAATCTAAGACAGCATGCAAATACTAATCAATTTCAGTTGTGCTAGGTGAAATGTCACCGTCTGTGCTGATCAAATAAAAGTTATGTAAAAGATTATGCACTATACAGCTTTAAAATTATGACAAAACATATTTGCAGTGTATTTATTGAAACTGACAACCATAGCAAAATGTATTTGTTCCATCATTTTTAACAAGGCCCCCTTATGGCAAGGCAAATTAATATTTAAAAATATCTCTATGTGAATTTGTGATATCTTTAAATGTAGTTTAGCTTTTCAGATGTCTACAATGTATTGTAACAATTATCAAATACATTTTCAGATATCTCACAATAACTTGCTATGTGTTTCAAGAAATGTCAATTCCTGGGTATTTTAAGTAGGTCTGAAAGTCGCTTCCCATAAGATTTCCTATTTTATATATTTTTTTCCTATTTTAAAACATTTCTTCAGTACTTATATATTTAACATATAATAATTTCTTCATTACTTTTTCAATGGGATTTCAAAAAGTATCCAAGCTGTCTTAAAATATAATAAGGAAGTAATGTTTAAAGTACTGTATCTTGAAAATACACTACAGATGTCATAAAATTGAAAAGAACCTAAAAAGGTATGAAAGACAGAAACATCTGGAAACACATTTGATTTGAGATATCTTTAATTCAATTTTAGATTTCTCTTGATGATATTCACATCTTGAAATGACCTCTAATCTTTTTAAACATAAAATGGATTTCACATATTTCTAGAAATCAACTTATAACAGAAATCCATTTTAAGAAATTATGTGTCCTTCACCCGTTGACATTTTTTTTCCCTTTTTTTATATTTTTGTTTAAATAACTGTCCCAGATGGTGGGTGGGGTGTTGTTGTGTTGGTTTCTATATAGCTCAAAATCAGTTATTTCTGCTGGTTTTCTTTGGCTGTATTCCTTTTCATGTTATTAATAAAATATGATCACAAAAAAAGCTAAAGATTTTACAAGAAATAAAGGTATTTATTTAAAGGGTATGAACGATGGATATGAGAAATTAAAGAAATGCAAAGGTTTGTAATTACGACAAAGAATAATAAGATGATATATTTGGAATGACAGCAAAATGAGTAATGAAGCTGTGGCAGAAACATCTGAGGAATACATGAAATTTAATGAAGAATGCAAGAAGAAAATGTTGATATTTTGTGTTAACTATACTTTATCTTAAATGTATTATTATTGTTTCTACTCTTTAATAATTGTTTATACTCTATTTACTTCCAATTACAATCAACGATATATGGTCCCGCGTCCGTGATATTTTAAATGCAATAGCATCCTTGTTATGTTGAGAGAAATTTGAGATGCATTTTGAGATATTCAAATATAACCTTGTGTTCCATTCCACATAAATGTAATTCAAAATATATAGTGTTTTGAATGGGACCATCCATCATTTTAAGATTCTCAAAATGAAGAAGATATTTTAAAATATCAGAAAATATATGTTGCATACAGAATTGCTTCAAATTGGAAGCACAATCAAATTTAAGATGCATCTTAATTTATTAAAGCTCAAAAGTAATGAATATGATGTATAGACTATTTAGTTTCCTTTAAAGAGGGCCAAAGCTGCATAATTGAAATGAAGAGCTTTTTTGCATTTTCATCAGTAAATATAAATTACATGTTGTCACTTCGGGCGGCACGGTGGCGCAGTGGGTAGCGCTGCTGCCTCGCAGTTGGGAGATCTGGGGACCCGGGTTCACTTCCCGGGTCCTCCCTGCGTGGAGTTTGCATGTTCTCCCCGTGTCTGCGTGGGTTTTCTCCGGGCGCTCCGGTTTCCTCCCACAGTCCAAAGACATGCAGGTTAGGTGGATTGGCGATTCTAAATTGGCCCTAGTGTGAGCTTGGTGTGTGGGTGTGTTTGTGTGTGTCCTGCGGTGGGTTGGCACCCTGCCCGGGATTGGTTCCTGCCTTGTGCCCTGTGTTGGCTGGGATTGGCTCCAGCAGACCCCCGTGACCCTGTGTTCGGATTCAGCGGGTTGGAAAATGGATGGATGGATGGATGTTGTCACTTCTAAGAAGTAGACACCAAGCTGCATTAAAACACAGGTGTAAGTCACTCTCTTCATACAGAAAGGTAAAAATATCATGACAAGTTTTTAAGGAACAGTGAATTTTTTTTTTTGGGCAAATGATAATGACCTCCTTATGAGTCAATTTAGGCTACCAAGAGCCATTTGGTTTTCCTAATGTAACTGGGGCAATTGACAGCACTCATGTTGTAATAAAGGCACCTAATGAGAATGACACTGCTTTTGTTAAGCATACGCTACAATATTCAATTAATGCACAAGTTATCTCTGATGCCAGGATGAAACTGGCAAATGTCATGACTCAGTGGCCTGGGTCAAGCCATGATTCATTTATTTTGAAGCAAAGTAGCATTTGCAGACAACATATGCTGGTATTGTACATGATGGCTGGCTCAGTTTACCAGGCTGAACACTCAGGTCTTTTATATGGTCTTCAGTATACTATGCATTGTAACAGCAGTCATATCATTACATGTGCTAGGTGACAGTTGCCACCTGCTCAGACACAGACGCCTTATGCCTTTCTCTGACTCCCAGAAGACAGGGAAGAAGTACTTTAATGTCATATGGAGCGCACTTTAAGTCTTGTCTGGATGTATCAGGTGGGAAGTTGCTCTAACAGCCAATGAACATCTATAGCATCAAGATTGCATATGTATGAGTTGATTAGCATGGTCCATATATGGTTGTTTCAGGGTTTGCAATGGGTGGAGCCCAAGGCACACTTCCATATACACACTTATAAGATGATTATGATTTATAAAGGGCACATTAGAAATGTGTGTACAGAAGGTTTAATAAATCAGATTTTTTTTTTAGTGTATGCATACTTTCACACTCGTATCCAAGCAAAATTTCATAAATGATGGCCCAGGTCCCTACAGTCATGAGCACTTGTAAAATATCTATACTCTGAAATCACAGAACATTTGCTCTCAAAATGCTTCAAGAGAAAGCTATTATACCAGTGACCATATGTTAAAAATGTGTGAAATTCATGGCTTTCCTTCTGAGCAAAACATGTTTTTTTTTTTTCTAAAGGTACACTAAATAATAATAATAATAATTCATTACATTTATATAGAGCTTTTCTCAGTACTCAAAGCGCTATCCACACAGGAAATGTTTTGTGAAGGTGGCCCAACAAATTAAAACCATTTTTGTCATTCTGAAAGAAACAAAATTGTGATAGCTATAAGGAATTAAGTAAATGTGCTTCATGTTTATACAGTATATAAATAATATTCAGATGAGACCACCGTAATTGGAAGCAGCACACCATTTGTGTGTCACCGCACAAATTGTGAGAATAACTTTAGTATAAATTAGGTGTTATCTTTGGTTCACAGATATCACATTTCAAAACCAATGGAAATATTGCAATATTAAAGACCAGTAATGGCGCACAACCCAATAACGTGCAGCCCGCTTCTTCTCTTCTTTTGTCGGCATCTTTTCGCATTAAAACTGATTAAGTCAGTGTTTGTGTTGAAATTACTTAGTACATTTTCTTTACTTTTTCAATTAATCTGGTACTTAAGTCATCAATCTGCCTCAAGAATGATTTAAGATATGAAGAGGTAGGGGAAGTGACGGCAAAAGTGGTAGGGATGAGAACGGTGCCCATACGCATGCGCCGCATGGCTACCCTGCTGGCCACTGTCGAGAGTTGATTCTACGATAAAATAAAATAAAAATAAAAAGAGCAATAACCTTGGAGGTCAATCATCACCCCGAAAGCAGATAGTAGACGTCACGTAGTATATGTGAACCAAATTTCAGGTCAATAGTTCAAATGGTTTGCGAGCTACAGGTGATTTAAAATCCTGGACAGACAAACGAAAAGCCATGGTAGCGTACTATATATAAAGATATTTTACCTATACAGTTAAGGTAAAGAAAATCCATTCATTGCATCAGTTAGAACAAACTAGTTTAAAACTATTAGGCTGTTGTGCTTTCTGGTTTTGTTTAGTAAATAGTAGCAAAAATATAAATATTGAGATAGAAAAAAACACACCTAAATGTAGCCCTTGGATTAATCAGTATAAAGCATATTTTTACTCCACAGTATACAGTATGTAATACAGAAACTTGAGGTTTATTAACTCATTTTATCACAGGCTTTAATAGAAGGAATGAAATGTGGCATGGTTTCCATGATAAAAGATGTATGAAATGTTTAAATGCACTGAAATCATATATTTGTTTTGTTGTTTTATGTTTAAAAAAAGGACAATGTCAATGTAATTTTATTATGATATTTTTTCTATTGCTTTTGTTTTCTTCCAAGAAAGGAAATTTTAATATTGCAAGGCAGAGTGCTATTCTCTGATGTCTCTGATGTAAAGGTTGCTATCCAATGCAAGCTGATTGTGTATTAGTTAATGCTAGATTCCTATTTCTTTGGCTTCAGACTTCTCTACATAAATTATGTTATTAAAATGTTGCTGTTGTTTTGCCACACTTAAATTGTCCTTGATTTTTTGCTACTTAAGTTTACTACCTACAGACAGTTTGTAGGAAAATAACTCTCTCTCTCTATATATATATTGTGATGGACGACCGGCATTTCAGTCTGGCTGGGACGTCCCTCAAATGAAGAAAACAGCCTTTACAGGACAATACATCCCCCGGGACGCTAGATGGCAGCTCTCTTGGATGGGAATGGTTCCCCGGACTCCCGCAGGGCACCATGGGACATGGAGTCCAGTTCTTCAGCCCTGTTGGGTGCCGTGGGTGCCACCAGGGGGAGCTCACCAAGAACCAGGGGGATATTACGATGACGTCAACGGGGTCACGAGGACGGAAGCCCGCAGTACTTCCGGGACACTTGATGGAGGAGGATGTGGTGTTGACCCGGATAAGAAATACTTCCGGGTCATGGACTTTAAAAGGACTGTGGGAAACCCTAGCAGACTGAGCCGGAGTTGGGTGGGAGTGTGACGGAGCTGCTGGGGAGTTGGAGGATTGTGTGATTTATTATTATTGATTATTGTTTATTATTATTATTGGGAGAATTGTGGAGTGTGCGGTGCTTTGTGCACTGTATAATAGAAAATATTAAAAGAATCTTCTTGTGCTTTTACAAGTGTGTCTGGGACGTCTGTATGGTGGGTTCAACGGGGCGCTATAGAGCGCTTTAGATCACTATATATATATATATATATACACATATACACACACACACACATTAGACACATCTTTTAGACTATTTTAAAACCTTTTCTGAAATAGAAGGAATCACTTTTACTATGTTTGGATGCAGAAAAAAACCTTTGATAAAGTTGAATGGGATTATCTATTTACTACACTGCACAGATTTGATTTTGACCTCAAAATATTGGCATGCATTAAACTTTTTTATAGTAGCCCAGAAGCTTCACTCTATAATAACAACACAAACTCAGATTACATCAAATTAGAAACAGGCTAAACAAAGGTGCTCATTATTACCAATGTTTTTTGCATTAGCCATTGAGACATTGGCTATTCATTCCTGGAAGAAATCAGAGATAAAGGGAATTATCTAAGGAGGATTCAAACAGAAAATATCACTAAATGCAGACTACATAGTGCTTTATATATCAGACCCACATTTACTGTCTCTCGGCCATTAGTCTTAGACGCCCTAGGAAAATTTCTTAAGATCTCTGGATGTAAAATCATTCGCATAAATGTATGCTTTTCCCAATGAATTCTCTAGCAAATCATTCCAGATTGGATAGCTATCTGTTTATAATTTCAGAACAGTTTATATATCTGGGAACAACCATCATAAGTAAATAAACAGATCTTTTTCAACAGAATTTTGGAAGTACTACAGAAAAATCAAAGATGTTAACAGATGGTCCATCCTCCATCTCACCTTAGCACATACAACTAATACTGACATAATTAGCATTCCTCCCCAAGCTGCTATATCCATTCCAGATTGTTGCTATATACACCAACAAATAATTCTTTAAGGGATTACACTCAGTTATAACATTCATCCAGAAGGACAGTCTATAAAGACCTGTACAAAGCAGAAGGTGGCAGGGCACTACCCACATTTCAGTTTTACTACAGGGCTGCAAATATATGCACAATAAAATCTTAGAAATTGGTGGAAATTCTTGAATTCACATCTGCCTGGCATACAATGGAAAACAAGTCCTGTTCTAAATATTCTTTGTATTCCCTGTGCTGTGCTCCAATCAATGCCGAATACTGTCAATTTACTAGCAATCCAGTCCAGTCCAGACTTGACTCAGGCGCCGTCGTGAGTGGCAGCCATTCCAGCAGCTCCATGTATGACTTTATTTTTCTATTATTTTTCTACCTTTTTCTCTATTTCACTGTTCACTCCTACCATTTTCTTTTATGTGGACTCATTGCCTGGACACTTTTTACTTTTTACTACGGACATGGATTTTTACACACCGAGACTCATCTATTCAAGTAGTCAACTTCAAGCGCTGAGAACAAATGCCCACGCAGGTGTGGTTCCCTATTTACCTGACGAGATAAGAAGGTGGTATCGCGGCAGCCGAGCCGGTGCTAAGATAAAAGCCAAGTATTTAGTGAGAAAGTGGCGCTACAAACCTTCGGTGCCTTCTGTGATCCTGGGAAATGTGAACTCACTACCAAATAAAATCGACAAACTGGCTGCACTGGTGAAAAATGTCAGGACCTACAGAGAATGCAGTTTGTTGTGTTTTTGTGAAACGTGGCTAACAACTAACATCCCAGATGCTAACGTGGAGCTACCTGGGTTCAGCACAGTTAGAGTGGACAGAGATGCAAGTACCTGCGGGAAGCACAAAGGAGGGGGACTCGCTCTATATCAATACAAGATGGTGCAACTCTGGACATGTTAACGTTAAAATCTCCACTTGCTGCAGGGACATCAAACTGTTGGCCGTAAGTCTGCGTCCCTATTACTTGCCCAGAGAGTTTGGACACGTCATTGTTGCTATTGTTTACAACCCTCCTCGGGCGAATGTGGAGATAGCGGGTGAAGTCATCCATTCTGCAGTTGCTAAATTACAAACACAGCACCCTGAGGCACTTGTGCTAATCGCTGGAGACTTTAATGTGATGCTGGACAAAACATTACCTGCCTTCTCACAGTATGTGGATTGTAACATCCGGGGAAATTGGACTATTGACCTACTGTATGTAAACGTTAAAGATGCATACAGCTCCATCCCGCTGCCTGCGCTTGGGAAAGCAGATCATAACCTGGTTCTGCTTCAGCCTCACTACAAACCAAGAGTGAGGGAGCTACCTACAACCACACGCTCATTCAGGAAGTGGTCCCGTGAGGCAGAGCAGGCTCTGAGAGACTGCTTTGGAACTACAGACTGGGATATCCTGCAGGGATCACATAGTGAGAACATTGTTGTTGACTGCACTACGGACTACAACAACTTCTGTATGGATACTGTAGTTCCAGTAAGAACAGTACGCTGCAATGCTAACAACAAGCCATGGATTACAAGTGACATCAAGGGCCTTTTGAACCAGTAAAAAAGGGCTTTTAAAGGCAGTGATCAGCATGAGCTCAAGCGCGTGCAGAAGGAACTCCGAGTCCAGCTCAGGGCGGTGAAGGAGCAGTACAGGAGAAAGCTGGAGCAGAAGTTACAGAATAACAGCATGAAGGAAGTGTGGGATGGGATAAAGATCATCACTGGCTGCAGCTAGAAGTAGGGTGCCACCATCGAGAGAGACGTGGAGAGAGCAAACCAGATGAACAACTTTTTTTAACAGGTTTGACCACCCTAACCCACTCTCACCTTGGAGTACTGCACCCTCCACCCATCCTTCTGCTGATATCAGCATGTGTGAGAGTTTACCCCAACCCACAATTACAGCAGCCCAGGTAAGCAGAGAGCTGAGGAGACTTTGTGTCAGCAAAGCAGCGGGTCCAGATGGAGTATCGCCACGACTACTGAAGGCCTGTGCGTTGGAGCTGGGGAGTCCTCTACAGCGCATCTTCAACCTAAGCCTGGAACAGGGTAGAGTCCCGAGGCTTTGGAAAACATCTTGCATCACCCCAGTCCCAAACGTATCCCATCCAGGTGAGCTGAATGACTTCCGGCCTGTTGCTCTGACGTCACATGTGATGAAGACTATGGAGCGGCTGCTGCTTCACCACCTGAGGCTACAGGTCCGCTACACCCTCGACCCTCTGCAGTTCGCATACCAGGAGAAGGTGGGAGCGGAGGATGCCATCATCTATATGCTACACCGATCCCTCTCCCACGTGGACAGAGGCAGTGGTGCTGTAAGAATTATGTTTCTTGACTTCTCTAGCGCCTTCAACACCATCCAACCTCTGCTCCTTAGGGACAAGCTGACAGAGATGGGAGTAGATTCATACCTGGTGGCATGGATCGTGGACTATCTTAAAGACAGACCTCAGTATGTGCGTCTCGGGAACTGCAGGTCTGACATTGTGGTCAGCAACACAGGAGCGCCGCAGGGGACTGTACTTTCTCCAGTCCTGTTCAGCCTATATACATCAGACTTCCAATACAACTCGGAGTCCTGCCACGTGCAAAAGTTCGCTGACGACACTGCTATCGTGGGCTGCATCAGGAGTGGACAGGAGGAAGAGTATAGGAACCTAATCAAGGACTTTGTTAAATGGTGCGACTCAAACCACCTACAACTGAACACCAGTAAAACCAAGGAGCTGGTGGTGGATTTTAGGAGGCCCAGGCCCCTCCTGGACCCCGTGATCATCAGAGGTGACTGTGTGCAGAGGGTGCAGACCTATAAATATCTGGGAGTGCAGCTGGATGATAAACTGGACTGGACTGCCAATACTGATGCTCTGCGTAAGAAAGGACAAAGCCGACTATACTTCCTTAGAAGGCTGGCGTCCTTCAACATCTGTAATAAGATGCTGCAGATGTTCTACCAGACGGTTGTGGTGAGCGCCCTCTTCTACGTGGTGGTGTGCTGGGGAGGCAGCATAAAGAAGAGAGACGCCTCACGCCTGGACAAACTGGTGACGAAGGCAGGCTGTATTGTAAGCATGGAGCTGGACAGTTTGACATCCGTGGCAAAGCAACGGGCGCTGAGCAGGCTCCTGTCAATCATGGAGAATCCACTGCATCCACTGAACAGTATCATCTCCAGACAGAGGAGCAGCTTCAGCGACAGACTGCTGGCACTGACAGACTGAGGAGTTTGTTCCTCCCCCACACTATGCAACTCTTCAATTCCCCCCGGGTTGGGGGTAAACATTAACATTATACAAAGATATTGTCTGTGTGTATACCTGCATTGTTATCACTCTTTAATTTAATATTGTCTTTATCAGTATGCTGCTGCTGGAGTATGTGAATTTCCCCTTGGGATTAATAAAGTATCTACCAGTATCTATCTATCTATCTATCTATCTATCTATCTATCTATCTATCTATCTATCTATCTATCTATCTATCTATCTATCTATCTATCTATCTATCTATCTATCTATCTATCTATCTATCTATCTATCTATCTATCTATCTATCTATCTATCTATCTATCTATTCACCAGATACTTAAAATATGGGACAAATGCAGGGCACATTTTTAAAGCAGAGAAGCTCTTATCTGTTGTTGCCTATACACAATAATCACTCTTTTCCATCTACTTAGTATATTTAACGTATGGAAAATGCCAGGAATTATGACACTGAGATATGTGTATATAGACAATATATTTGCATCTTATAAACAATTACACTCCAAATTTAGCTTTCTAGCTATACAGTTTGTACAGCATATAAATTAGAAATTTTGTTAAAGTAAACCTATCCTATTTTCTACACTTTGTACCACTATTTATCCTAGAGGTGATATTGGGTAGCCTTGAAGACTCAGACAGCATTTCAACAATATAAAAAAATATTTCACAGAGTCTGCCCTTTCATGATCCTAGGGAACAGTGTGAAAAGGACCATTAAATTAGCATCTCAGAAAAGGAGTCATATATAGAATATACTCTAGTTCTGTATGTGCCAAGCATTTGATAATTCAGCTAAAAGCTTTTCATCAATCACATTTATCTCATTTAAAATTGTTTAAAATGCACCCAAGGCAACCTGTGAGTGCTACCATCTAGCTCAGCATCATTAGGCCATATGTTTTGGGAATGCACTAAATTAACATAATTTTAACAAAAACCTTCATATACTGTACATCTCAGACAGTCTTGGTATCAAAATCACTCCTAATCCATTCATAGTGAATTTTATATATACATACTTTTTTTGTTTGCATCTCTCTCCTTTTTCTCTTTGCCCAGTAACTTGTACAGTAATGTACTTTTCCTGTTACTGATGGCAGTGACAAGAGCTCTCTGATTAAGGATTAATATGTAGATATCATATGATATACAGTAGATGTTCAAAATATCAAAATGCATACATCTTTTTCATGTACCCATGATATAACTGAAATTTAAATATAAATATTTGCAGTCAATAAAGATGGAGTCTTATAAGTTGAAAGCAAACCAGCCGCCACTCAAGAAATGCAGTTCAACAATAACATGGCCAACCCAGATATTATTTTTTAATTTTTGTCTCCAAAGACTTAAATGTAGTTACTGAAAGACTGCAGAGTATAGTTTTTTTCATATGCTCCAAAATGCAATTATGCTAATTAAATTATTTTTATTCCATTATTTTTCCATTACATGATTATAAAATATTATCATCATTGGCTTAATGACCATTCCCATGTTTACGCAGTTGCCCATAGAAATCTTTTCCTCCACTCGCTATGACTCTTGGCCTACTATGGAGTGAGACCACATTCTTTTCATGTCATCTGCCATCACCTCAAACAACGTTTCCACTTGACCTCCCCCTAAGTTCTATTACAGTGCACCTCTTCACCCAATAATCCTTCACCTTTTGCATATGCCTAAACCACCTTTGTCTGTTTCTCCTCAATGTCAGGTTCATCATCTCCAAATGAACTTTTTGACTCCATTCAGCATTTGTCTTTTTCTTCTTGTGTGAAATTCCACACACGCATCTGCTCATCATTGTTCATTCCAAGCTTGCTTCATTTTCCATCTTCATTGGCCATGTCTCCCTTGCATACAGCATACTACTCCTTGCAAAGCTTTCATATATTTTTCCCTTCATTATCTCAGAACATTTTTTTAATCCCAATCTGGTATACTGACTACCATTAATGATTCCTCATATATTAAGATTATGTAGAAACTAACAGCTACACCACACACGCATCTGCTCATCACTGTTCATTCCAAGCTTGCTTCATTTTCCATCTTCATTGGCCATGTCTCCCTTGCATACAGCATACTACTCCTTGCAAAGCTTTCATATATTTTTCCCTTCATTATCTCAGAACATTTTTTTAATCCCAATCTGGTATACTGACTACCATTAATGATTCCTCATATATTAAGATTATGTAGAAACTAACAGCTACACTTATCCTCCACAATTTTCACCTGACCACTACTTGCAGACCCTTAACTTCTACAGAACAACCAGTTCATAATTTGGTATTGGTTCCTTTGGTTTTCTTGCTTTTACCTGACAGCAAAAGTCATCTGTTGATTCCTTCCCAAGTATTAAACCTGCATTTTGCTTTTACTTGATCCTTGATTCTTTTGTCTAATAGTCAAAAGCTTGATAGATCAAAAAGTTCCATACTTCAATGGATCATGTTTTTTTGTTTTTACAATTTTCAAATCTTTTGGGATCTTGTCTTAATGCACAATTATGATGTACAGCTGTGTCAATCACTGAACTCCAAACCTTCTACGGTTTTCAACCTTTTAGAAACCATTCAATTTCAGTGTGCAGCTTTACCTGTATTAATCTTAATCAAAGCTTTCACTACTTCCTCTTTCGAAAACCTACAGTTTGGCTTGGTGGTGCTTTTCTAACCCCATGGCACAAGGGTAATATTACAAAATTAATATACCGTATATGCTCATGCATAAGTCGGGTCTTGAGACCTGTAAAATCGATCATAAAATTAGACCCCGACTTATATGCCCATTCAAAAATGTGACACTTAATTTATTTATTTTTTTAAATCTTCTTGCCTCTGCCAATCTCACATCAGTTTCTCAGACGCATTGAATTTTGTTGCAGCAGCACGTTACCAATTTTCTTTCGATACTTCAACGATGTTTAATTTAAAACCTGCTTCATATTTTCTTCTGATCAAATGCTCCATTGTAGATAAGGGATGCTCTTACGATAAAGGTGTATGAAGGTGTGAGATACAAAAAATACAAATCAGTGCAAACGTTGCTTCGGAATAGTTTGGGTATTCGGGCACGAGAGAGAGAGAGAGAGAGAGAGAGGGGGGGGGGGGTTAGGAGCACGGGTTGATACAGTGCATTGCCACACCCACATAGAAAAAAAGGCAGTGTGCTCCATGGTTACTCTCTTAGGTGGGTGTTAGCATTTCATAATCCCTTGTATGAATAGCGTGAGTTTTCCACAATCGACTTATACAACCAACATTATAAAATACCAGAAATTATACTGTAAAATCAAGTCCCGACTTTTCAGCAAGTATATATGGTAATACAATTTTCAACTACAATGCCAGAGATAATATTTACAATTCTACAAATAAGAATAATAAGGGAACAGGTCAGAGTCTGAAAAGGATCTCCCAAGGATATGTGATTAACTTTAGATTACAAAATATTGCCTAAACATGCCCTAGAATCCTAATTCCACCAATGAAATCCAACACTATCATAGAGTGTCTGTAAAAAGTATTCACCCCTTGGACATTCTAACATATCAACTGTAAATGTTTCCCAATGCCATCTTCACAGTATGTGATTTATATGCATGCCATGTTTTCATTGCCAAATAACACACAAGTGATTGTACTTGCAAAATGTAGCTTTGTTATGTACATGTGGATTCATCTTTGTGATCAGATATGCTCCCATATACATTTCTCCTGAAGTTCACTTGATAGCATAATTGTTCAATTGTTACTCAGGTGCATGTTAAAGAAATCATAACATGATGTTTTGTGCTATCCTTTTTATTGAGGAACATTCTTGATGATCCTACCTAAAATAAAACATACTGTATATTCCTGTGTATTACACACTAAGCAATTAAACAGAGAAATTAAAAAAATAAACCTGTGTGAAAAGAAAAGCAGCACTTGTAAAAACCGGGAGGGGCACATTTTTCTAGGAAGTAATTAATTCATAGTGAAGCTGAATACCAATGAAACATGCAGTATTATCCAAAGCAAGGACCAATAATAGTTATATCAAAGTGAAATCATTGACTACTTAGTGAAACATAATGTGCCTGCTGAAGATTATTTGGTCCTGAAATGTTTTCTACTGCTGCGTAAAACAAGGTTAATATTTAGACACTTGGCCAGCCAGTGAGGTGCTGTTAGCCATACTTTATCATTCAAGAGAATTATATAAAGCACATTTTCAGCATACTGAACAGTAAAAAAGCAATGGGCCTTAAAATCTTTCAACAAGGATAGTAAATTGTTTCCTTTTATTTGTATAAATACTTTTAATCTTTAACTTAAGTGGGCAAAAGCCCCATACTGCTTTAAGATGGACACTATGCTTTGGTCTATAGTCATGCACTATGTGCTGCCTCAGTAATATCTTTCACAATGAAAGTATTTGAACAACTCATTTTACAGCTGATTATCTTGGATCCCTACCACTTTTCCTATAGAGCAAATATATCAGTGGAGAACTCCGCATCCTGGGGGCTTTATGATATTCTTCAACATCTAGGATAACCAAACAAATATAAGGGAATCCTCTATGTGGTGCCTCAGTGACCTCTGTCATAATGAAGGTATTTGAACAAACCATTGCTAGCTGCTTATCTTGGACCCCTACTGTTTTTCCTATAGAGAAAATACATCCGCGGAGAACTCAGTGTCCCTGGGGCTTTGCAATATTTCTTAACATCTAGGATAACCAAACAAATATGTTTGAATTCTCTCTATTGACTACACCTTCGCTTACAATAGAATTGTACATCACAAGTTTTTTTGATAAACAGATATATACGGACATCAAACAAACCTTCTATTATTAGTTGTTGGATTTTCATTCTGACAGGATTTAAGCAGAAAAACTGACGTACGACATCTCTAAGCTGAGGAAACCTTGAGGACAGGTGAACTTTTTGTTTGAATTTAGTCATCATTCATAGATTTGATTTACATGATAGTGTAATTTCACATGTAATGTAATAAAGCATGATACGGTTTTTGTAGGGTTCAATACATAAAATGATGAGTGTGTATGTATACAGGAGATAACTGAAGTAGTTGAATGGTGTAGTGTGTGACTAAATGTCAATGAAAAAAAAATGGATGGTGGTAATGCAGAAAAAATGGGACAAGTTGTAAAGGTGTTAGGAAACTTCCAGTCCTTGGGCACTATGCTTTTCAACATAGGCAATAACTACATCCATTATAGTTTCAAGAAAGCTTGCCAGAGGCTGTTCTTTCTGAGAAAGTGAAAGAATTTTGGAGTGTCACTGGATCCAATGACACTTTTCTGTAGACCTCCTATTGAAAGTATTTCACCTTAGGCAGAAAACAGTTGGAATGAGAAATGTTCACCACTTCTAAAACTATCACCTCCCTGTGGTTTCACCTTGCTCTAATTCTTTCAGACTATAACATACCACTCTAAAGATCTTACATGGCATATCACACTCTGCAAATCCTTTGTTGACTTTTAGAATGATAAACACCTTAGATCTATTAAATTTAAGATCATGTCGTAATGCTTCCAAATAATACTTCCCTGAAATTAACTTAGCATCTTGATTTAAGAGCCTTTGCACTAATTTGAAGAATATGCCTAAGCACAGTGTTCTCTCTGGAATAGCCCATGGTGGTCAATTAATGAAAACCTTACAATACTCATAGTGGTTACCAAGCTTAAAATTTTAAGGGCTAATACATTTCTTCTTCTTAGAAGGCCATATGCCTGCTACCGTTTCATCAAAAATAAATCAAAATCACATGGATCTAATTTCTCCAAAGAAATCAGCAATAGATTATTTACCGTGTTCTAACTCATGCAATTCCTCAAACATGTTTTTCTTTCCTTTTGCTTGCAACTCTGCTCAATGGTATGACCAGACCAACAGCATCTAGATTTAGTAATTTGGAAAAGACTCTTTCAACTCAGACATTGTTATAAATTATATCAGTATTTGTTGTGGTTTACATTTGACAGTACTTTAATAATTTTTGATACAACTGTCCAGTCCTGTTTGGTACAGTCAATATTTAAAACTACAGGACTGGCATTTTAAAAATAATAATGACAAAAAAATCTCAGTAATCTCACTTGTGTTTTCAGCATTGGGAAGTAATGAAAAGGAAAGGGGAAATGACTAGCAAATCAGTAAATCTTGCATTTAGGCCATGACCAATTGTTCTTAAGTACTTTTCATAAATTGTAGCCTTAAATGCAGTAACACTACTAACGTCAATAACGGCTGCTATTGATTGAAATGACTGATTTTTATTGTATTATTCATATATGGTTGCAAAGATCCAGTCAGCAGCTACTCCTTCAGTGCCTTAATTGTAAATTCCTTTAGTTTACCCTTAATTAATTATTTATAAATGCTAATTTAACTCTATTAAATAAAAAAGAACTTGGGACGAGACGAGACCTGTTCAGAGTGGCCCCCTAGTGTTATTAAAAAAAAACAACTTTATCATTGCATTAGCACCAGTCAAACCTGTTATTCTGTTCACTTGTGTTGCAAGGTACTAGCATTCCTAAAGTTCAGTTATGGGATCTAAAATGGACAAAATTTCCACCAAAAGCATGAACATTTTTGGGTTTAGTTACTGTACATGAATTAAAGGTATATACAATAAGGATTGGGTATTATGGTACTGATTGAATTTGTAAAGGCTTTATCGCACTATGACCCATATGAATTCAAATGCTCCATTTCCATTTTGGTCTGGAGCCAGAGCTGCATATAGTGTTGTATGCATTTTTTTGTTCACCAATACATAGATCTTAAAGCTTCCAGAAAAGCATCTTTTTGCAAGTTATTGAAAATAGAAATTGATTTTTTTTTAAAATTTGGCCTATCCCAGTTTATTCTAGGCTATGTTTTTCCTTTATAACTGTACAAATATTCCACTTTGTTCATGAACAACCAAGTCTTGTACATGGCGCACCAAGTAACTTCCTCGTTTTTTTCTTTGAGTACTTCATACACATGGCATACATAATTCCATTATCTTTCACCACTAGCCAATCAAATGTTTTAAAGCACTCAATGTTGACACCTAATATGTGGTATTTAGATGAATGTTTTGAATTTAAAAAGATACTGCGCAGATGGTAACTTACCGATTCTGTCATGTCTCTGTTGGAAACCAACAATTCTGTAAAGGATTTGGTAACTTCACCACTATGCTTAGACATTTAATTTCTTTTAAAATTATTTAATGGTGTCATTTTTTATAGCTAGCATTTTATTTATTAAAGGTTAACATGCTAGTGTTTTGAATGTGAACATATTGATGATTTAGGCTAAATTTATTTTAAAGTGTTTACCTTTAATCACAGCAAAATACACAGCAATTGATAGCTCACACTAACAATTATTTAGTTTTTTTTGCAAGGGAGATTAGTTAAATTCTCCCTCTTACACAAAAAGATGATTTGATTTATAGGTTCTGCTGTTTCCTTTTCCCATTCTTGTGGACTCCTTTCTATGCACATTTTTCTGTACATTTTTTAAAATTCGTTTATAAATTTGTAGCCCTTGTTCCTTCTCACCCCTGTAACCTCCACACTCATTTCCTAACAACTACATGCAACTTTTTCATTAACTCTATGCCCTATTTACATTTTTTTTAGTAATTTAAAAAAAACAATTTGCAGCCCTAGGTCTGCTTTCCTATAGCTTACACACCTTTCGCAACTACTACAGATCATTTTTTTCATAAAATATTTTTCTTGGTGCTTTGCTTGCTGCCAAGCCTTTTCCCTACGAGACAAGTGCAGGTCTACAGAGTTATCTTCTCCAAGTGTGCTCCCATAAGCCCTCCCACAACTGGTTTCAGATAGCCAATGGCTTGGCAGTGCGTTCTTCTCTCCACCGTAACCACAGCTAAAAAGAAATGACGGACAGCATTGGTTCTTTTCCCTACCTCAGACATGATCCGCTCTCTACAATGTACTCACGTTGTCAAAACAGCAGACATAATGAATAACATGCCTTGTATGGCGAGCGAGGAGGCACGGAGAAAAATATTTTGGTGCTACCCATTCGATAGGGAGAAAAATGTACAAGTAAAGCAAAATGCAGTGCAGCCACAGCAGCTGAGCTCTTTGTGACACTCCCTGCAAAAAGGCCCCAGCAAGAACACTGATGTGTCTTATTAAGTTGCTTGTTTGGGAATGATTATTGCTATTTTCATTATGGTGGAATATTTTTATTTGTTTGACTTCAATTCACCAATCATAGTTTCAGTAATCCAATAAAATTGTTCACCCACTCTATGTTCCCTTTCTTTAACACAACTGCAGTTTGATGATGAAATGTTTTAAAGTATCCCATGATATTCATTCTATTTAAAGTAGTACTAGGGTGTTGTACCGTGTTAGCCATTATGAATGTAGAGAAAAGCCAAGCAAAATGACACCTTTTATTGGCTAACTAGAAAGATTACAATATGCAAGCTTTCGAGGCAACTCAGGCCCCTTCTTCAGGCAAGATAGGGGCCTGAGTTGCCTCAAAAGCTTGCATATTGTAATCTTTCTAGTTAGCCAATAAAAGGTGTCATTTTGCTTGGCTTTTCTCTACATTCTATTTAAAGAAAAGCCAAGCAAAATGACACCTTTTACATTCTATTTAATAAATACACAAAATATAAGGGTGATTTATTTCAGCTACAGTACCTAAATAGATGCATAATTTTTTTTATTTTTTATCTCATTTGTATTTCTTATGTACCATTTTCAGATGCTGTGACAAGATCAAGTATGCTGCACAGACACTGACTTATTTCCTCAGTGTTGCAGCTTCAAACGCTCTGTTGAAATTCTGCATCATGTCACTCTGGGTATACTGTTGTTCTTTTAAATGACCTATCTTTTGTAAGCTTCTAACCTCCATCTGTCTTGATGGCAGCTTGAATCATGTAAAGATATTTGTTAAGTTTCCTATAGCTTTAGAATTTTATATATTCTGATCCCACTAGAAGCTTCTTTTTTATACAAAAGGAGCAGTTGCTATGTTGTTAATGAAAACATTGTACTTTTTATCTTAAAACAATTTATTCTCAATAGAAATAAAGCTTCTAAGGAAGATCTGAACAAAGCCTAAATTGATTTGGGTAAATGTTTTTGTTTCAGCATCTCCAACATGACATTCTGCTGAAATATTCTGAAACCTCTGAGGCAGTACAGCATGCATAGTGCAATTCAAAGTGAAAATTTGGTCTTAAGCAACAGAAATTTTTCACAGTTGCTGAAGTTTTTGAAATGACGACACAAGCCATGATTAACACCACTTTAGCCTTGAGAATAATTAGGGGACAACCAAGGGTCTGTCAAAATGGTTAACAGTTTCCAACAGATGGCTGGGATGATATAAGGCACCAACAATAGCATGTCAGTGCCATACAGTGTCATGTTACTTGCAGAAATTCTCAGATGATTCTGCATTTATGGGGTGCATTGATAAGGGGGATGAGATGGAGTATAGGAGTCAGGTGGAGAAGTTTGCTTCTTGGTGCAGAAAGAATTATCTTCAGCTTAACATCAGCCAAACCTTGGAACTGGTTACTGACTTTCTCTGCACCAAATGAGTCCCAGTGTAATAGGCAGAGGTGGTGCACTCCTACAAGTCCCTGGGGACCACATCAGTGACAGGTTGGACTGCTCTCGTAACACAGAGGTACTGTATAGGAAAGGGCAGAGCAGGCTCTTTTTTCTTAGGAGACTGCAGTCCTTTAATGCAAGTAGTGACACTCTTCACATCTTCTACAACCTCTGTGATGGCCAGTGTGACTTTCTATGCTGCGGTGTGTAGATCTGGTAACATCACAACAAGAGAGGCCCACCAAGAAGCTCAGTTATAGGACACACTCTGGACCCCTTGGAGGTAGTAGCAAAGGAGAGGATTAATACAAAACTGAGTGCCATTATGAACAATGCTCTCTCTGACATACTAACACTGAGGACTTTCAGCCAACAAATTATTTTGCAGAACTGTGTCAGGAAATGCTATTGAGGCTCCTTTGTACCAACAGCAACATGTCTGCATAATGCCTCACTGTGACAGTGACAACCAAGTCGGAGGTTTTCTTTCTATTTGATTTTCTTCATTTTTTGAAATTCTGATATGTGTTCAGACCGTATTGTGCATGTGTATATGTGTGCATCTATCTATTTAAAAAGCCATACTTCCTGGGGAAAAAATAAAGTTCATTTTATCTACCTCTCTATCTGTGCATATAAGAGAAGATGTTCTAAAAATATTCAGCTTCGTAAAGGAGCTAATATTAACAACTCATTATAAATATAGAGAAGTTCACAAGACTACAAGGTGTAGTATGAATGTGTAAATGTTTAAATTTTACACTGCTATAAAGGACATTTGTATCTGTAATTGCACATCATATTTTACACCTGTAAAGTTGTGATAAAAACAAAATTCATTTTGCCTTATCAGGTAATAAAGACTAGTTTATTGAGAAATGAATTAACTACTTTCAAAAGCAAAAGCTGGATAGGTACAGTATGTCTGTCTGCATGATTAAGTAAATTAGTGTTTGTTAAAAATAATTAGCCGAGGAACAGAATCAAATGAACAAGGTAATACAAGCAGCCTGGTGTAT
Organism: Erpetoichthys calabaricus; assembly: GCF_900747795.2. Lineage (NCBI taxonomy): Eukaryota > Metazoa > Chordata > Cladistia > Polypteriformes > Polypteridae > Erpetoichthys > Erpetoichthys calabaricus. The sequence continues at coordinate 149,401,912 of NC_041397.2, forward strand.
TAGGCAGCCTTAGTCTACCTCATGTTATAATGCAGTGAATAGTGACCATAGGTGGCCTGTGGCTTAGACAACCTAATTAATCACCTAGATCAGGGGTCACCAACTCCGATCCTGGAGGACCACCATAGCTGCAGGTTTTCAATCTAACCTTTTTTTTAAATGAGTGTCCTGTTTGTGCTGCTAATTAAACTTCTTGTGAATTCATTTTAATTGAATTCTTTTTTAAGATTTGTTCCCCTGAATTTCTTCATCGTTCCCCTGAACTGCATCATTTCTTTCCTTAAATGGCACCCAAACAGAAAAGAAATTTGAAGTGAGTGAGGTAACAGAAGACCAACTAAGTCAGGGCCTCAAACTGTAACTAATTTCACTCCAACTAGCTGTTTAATTAGGCGCCGAGCCTTGTTGTTAATTAAACCCATTCTTTAATTCCATGTCCTGTTGCTGCTCTCGTGGTGCAATAGCAGACATTTCCGAAATTCTTGACTTTCTCTTTTCTAAGAGCAGCACTGTTAAAATGTTTTGTGGACCTGAGCAGATCAACATTCCCGAGACCTTCACCTTTCTTTATTTTCAGATATCATATGATGGACACCAGTTGTTTTGGCTCATTTTGTATCTCATTATTGTTTGGCAGCTAATTAAGGAAAAAGGAAGCAATTAAAGAGGTCTGAGTCTTCAAGAGCAAGTCAATTAAATAATTAGCAGCAAAAACAGGTCACTCATTAAGAAAAGGGTTAGAATGAAATCCTGCAGCCACGGTGGTCCTCCAGGACCAGAGTTGGCAACCCCTGGCCTAAGTCACCCTGCATAGTCCTGCACCAAGCACATTCAAGATGTTTTTTTGTACGCTACATGCTTGCATTGTAGTAGAAAGTGCCACAGGTGGGCAGAACAATCAAAGTGGTTATATTCAGGTGTGAGGTTTTTAGTTCACTCTTATAGAGTGACAGTTTGTAGGTAAGTTTCAACTGTGATACCTGATTAAGAGCAAGTGGCACATGTTTATCCATCAGTAAAAAGACACTGCAATAAAGTATAGTCTAGTGGGACAATATTATACTGTATTCTTTTAATATATCCATCTGGTTCCAAAACAAAGTGGAGAAAAGAAAAAGAGGAGAGATGACCTCAGTTAGATATATGTTTTTTGTTTTTAATCAATTTCTTTATGTCAAACATCCTTATTTTATTTGCTACAGTGCCTATGTGCCTTTGTAGTGCAATAGGGGAGATGTGTGTGAGAGAGGCAGATTACTGCAAACTATTTGGATTTCATCACATCATAAAAGCATGTGGGGAGATCACAAACTCTTCATATTGACAGAATTAAATAATTCTGGTATACACGGAACACAAACATGTCTAATGCTCAGCTTTTATTTGTTGGTCCCTTGTTTAAACATTTTGTGCAGATTAATACATGTTTCTAATATTCTGGCATACTAATCATTCAAACAGAATTTCTTGATGATTCTTGATAAAATGAAATGCAGCATCTAGCTACAGTATTGTTGTTCTGACTTAATTTTCTTACTGGTTAGTTTTGTTATTTTCTTAGGAATGTTGCCAGTTCAAATCCTATAAATGCCAGAAGCAATTCCATTACAGTGGGCCCTTGACCTGCAATTGCTCCATCCTGGGTATGATGTCAACCTGCATCCAGCCCTGCAAGTAGGTCCTCCAACATGCAGGGAAAACTCAGGGGTTGGTAGCAGGATTGGCAATCCAGCCACTGTAAAAAAAAAAAAAAAAAACTCACACTGTTCTACTCCATTCGAACTAATGTGATGCTGAGGTGTCACCCATTGCACAGCTGCGCTTGAGTCCTAATCTGGGATCTTGAGGTGGTTTTCGTGTGGTGGGAGCAGCAATGTGCTGTATCAGTGCATGCTACTAACCTTACTCAGCTCAACTCAGTGTTATTAACTGAAACAGTTTCAAATAACCAAACTATTATGCTGCAGAAAAACTACATAATTTAAAAATAAGTTTATTTATAACATTATCAATGCATTTATGGCAACAGGCTGGAATAATATTATACAACATCTGAATATTGCCCTTTCAGATGAACTACAGAACATCCTTTGCATCTCCGCAGTATCCCATCCCCACCCCATAACCTGTGAAACACCATCATTGGAAGCTTGTGGTCACTTAGCCTCTTCTCCCAAAAACCCTATGCCAGCAGTTAAGGGTACCAGTCAGTCACCCTCTCCCCTACACCAGATACAAACACTCTCTAGTACCAGCCAGCTACTGTGGCATTCGCCTGAATGGTCAGCTGTTGAGACAAGCACATCAGAAGAAGCAGGACAGTACCTGATTGCACATACACCAAATCCTGCTGATGTGTTGTCACATAGGGATATATCAAATTCCGTTAGATGTGATTTGGTCATGAGAGGACCATTTCAGATAAAGAGCAGTTTCACTTTTCCAAAAAGAGAGGATAGCAAAAGGTGGTGCCATTATCTTTATTTTATATAAAAATAGTTAAACAGGAAAATGTAAAAGTATCTGGCCCACCTACTCAAAAAGAAAAAGACTCCCCCTACTGTTATTATTGAAAAATATTTTCATTCAAGAACTGCAAATTGATCCATCAGGGACTTAGTAATTGGGGAAAATATACCAATACTTCTTAGAGATCTTCAAAGTAGTCCAGAACACTCAAAGCATATGACAGTCTGAAAGGAGTTAGAATTGCACCTTAAAAGAGTCTCAGGAATTGATAAACTAGAGAAGACACTCTTGAAGGCTGAGAGAAAGTGATGGTGTGACATTTTCACTCACCTACTGACAATAATTTAATTTCTAACACAGAGGAATATTGCTTTGAGGGGGTTAACAGACTCTCTACACCAGCCAACCAACTGCAATTTTTTTTAAAGAAGTTGAATTTCTTGCCAAATTTGACCCTGTTATGAAACCACATATAGAATGTGTTGAGAATGGCACCAGCATCCACACAAGCTACTATGACACAACTCAAAATGAGCTCATTAATTCCAAAAGTGAGAAGGTAATTGAGCATATAGTGAGTAACATCAAGCAGTCCAAATATTACTGCATTAATTTGGATTGCATACCTCATGTAAAGCCATGAGGAGCAAACATAACTAATTACGAAAAGGCACTCTGTAAATAAAATGTATTTTTAATATTATTATTATTATTATTATGTCATTTTCCAACCAGCTATATCCTAACACCGGGTCACGGGGGTCTGTTGGAGCCAATACTAGCCAGCATAGGGTGCAAGACAGGAACAAACTCTGGGCAGGGCGTTATTATTATTATTGTGTTGTCCCATAACAGAAATAATGGGAGGAATTTTGTCTTCTCTTGTCTGAGATGGACATGAGGAACTAAAAACTAGTTTTGATGATTGCAGAAGGCAATCATATGACAATGATGCCAACATGTAGAGGACACACAAATGTGTACAGGACAGACTGCTGCTGCAAAAAAAAAAGTCTTGTGGTTTCTTTGTACCATGTGTTGCCCACACCCTAAATTTAGTGGTAGCAGATGCAGCCAGAAACTTAAGATGTTCCATTGCCTTCTTTAGCAAACTCAAAGGTGTGCTGTCTTGATGAAACATGTACATGTCTCATAGAATTCCTGGGCTAAGGCAAGGTAGTCAGAAGTGTGAAGGCTGTCCAGGTCCAGGATGCTAGAATAAGAGAAGCACTTTTAGAGGTTAGAGACAAGTTCACAGATCCTTTAATTAAAATAGACTCCCAGTCCCTGGCTGAGGAAGTTGGATCATATCAATTTTTAATATGTACAGCAGTCTGGTATCAACAAGGTCAGTAAATTGTTGAAGTCAACTTTGGTGCATTTGGATGTAACAGTTGATCTCCTCAGAAAAACAGAAGCCTCTCTCAGAAATAACAGAAACAGAGATTTTAATGCTGCACAAGACACAGCATAAAAAACAGGTGAACAGATGAATGCTGAGGATGTGCTGAAGGACAAAAGGGTCAGAAGCAATAAAAGGTTCTTTTCACATGAATCAACAGATGAACCCTTCAGTGATTCAATGAAAAAACTGGAAACAACATTTTTCAGTGTTGTCTCAGATGCTGCCATTATGTCCCTTGAAGAGAGATTCAGTAAGCCTAGAGGGATGAATAACAGATTTGTGGTGTTACTAAACTGATCGGTGAGGAGCAGTATACTGCGCACATTGACACATTAAGCTATGGTAACATGTATGATGTGGATGGACAGGAACTGGCTGTTGAGATAAAGAATCTGTCTGATTTGTCATCAGCCAATATGACAGCAATGGAGCTCCTTACTTTCATAAATGAAAAGCAGCTAAAGGAGGTATACCCAATTTGTACGTAGCCCTCAGAATTGCTCTTACTCTTCCAGTGATTGTGGCCTCAGCAGAGAGAAGTTTTTCTAAGCTAAAACCACCTAAGCACCTAACCACCTCCCATAAGCATCTGTCATGTAATTACCCAACAATTTTCATATGATTATATCTTTGATGGTTTTACGCCCGGAACAGCAAGGCAGTTCAAGTTTTAAGATGCTTTTTAAGAGAGATTTATCACACATCTTCCAATACTATTATGCATCTTAAGTTTCTATACTCTAAACAGTTCATCACACAAAATAGCTAGCTTTTTTCATTGATAGTTTTTATTTGCATGTATACTTTAAGTGTTGCATGTATATTTTTATTTCCAGCATTTTTTCCACTTTTTTTTTTAAGAAATAGCATAAAATGATAATAACCAGAAAGCTATAATCATAGAAAGTGCATGAGCACAAATTACGTGAGCCGTCTATACTTAACTATACTTATACTTTTAAAATAACAATGTTTTAATTTTCTGCAAAACTTCAGTGCACCTTCATTTTGAAAGTTAAAATTTAAAAGTGGATAAAGAGTAAAATAATAATAATAATAATAATCCAGGAGTGTAATAATGAATAGAATTTTCCGAACACAAATCCTAGACTGCATCCATCCGTTGTGCAGGTTACCCAGGGATACGTTTCTGGCTAAGGTAGAGTGTCTTGTATGAAAAATATGCTGCATTCTCCCCCTGGAAATCCTGTTACTAGCAAGCAGGGCCAAAGCAAGTATGGCTGTCGCTGAAGGCCATCAAGACCAGGCGGTATATTTAGCTCAACAACACCTGAATAACAGTCACTCGTATTGTCAAGTAAGGATGCTGCCCATCATGGACATGGTGAAGGAGATACTGCTTTGCCGACTGAGGCTTGTGCCTCAAATAGTGAAGCTTGCACATCTCAACTACTGGCCAGTGGTCAAAGTAATATAGTTACAGATAATAGAAGGCAGTGGTCAGAAAGTGAAATGAAAGAACTTTTATTCTGCTTTTATGCCGCCAAAACACAGGGACCTGGCTATCTATCAAGACTTGAATCCCTATTCAAAATCCGTAATCCAAACAATCCTAAAATTCATAGATTCACTCTAAATACTCTAGCAGCTCATGCAAGGCATATAATATTCAAAAACTCCCTCTCCAGAAAACTACTTTCTGAAACAGATGAAGCAGCAAAGCTGTCCTACTCAGGCCCTGGTCAAAGCACTGAATGCCACCCAACAGTGACACCCAAAGAAGATAGTGCAGCCCTGGATGAGATACCAACTTAACCAACAGAACCTGAAATATAAGAATAATAATACAAAATCAGTATGAAGCAAAGGACCCCAGTAGGGTACAAAGATGCAGTCTTATTCTATTTTATACATGGATAGAAGCTAATTGAACAGCTCCAGTAGAACATTTACTTTTTATTTTATTAAAAATCCTGTGTCTTATTGAGCTATGGAAGAAACACAAAAAAAAAAAAAAAAAAAACACAGAAAATGCAGCAGTGCAAACTTGTAGCCATTGCAATTGGCAAAATCAACAAGCCACATTTAGCATGTGTTCTACAACAGCAAAAAAATTCTTAGTTTACTTAAAGAAAAACGCCTTTGCTCCCTATTGATCCTTCATACTTGGCAGCAATAAGTCTGTTATTTAATGTTTATTATGTGTATGAATAATGAATCAGCTTGGAACAGCATATATCTGTACCTTTGATGTGATAGAGTCTATGCATTTTTTGTGCCAAGTATCATCCTCGCAATTTTCAAAAGCACATCTGCCATGGCAATCAGGGTCATAAGTGCAAAACCTGTAATTTTATTTTAGAAGATATACAAGTTTTTAAAAATAATGAAAATCAAATTAAAATCATAACATAATTACAACAGAAAGTTATTTCTGCAAGTAAACATTTCTTGGAATGTATTCTTTTTATTTTCCTGGAATCTTTACGCTTTATCACAGTTATATTTCTAAATTGTGCTTCACTTACTAGATTGAAGTTTGCTAGATTCCTCCTTAGTAAATAGTTCAAGCATAAAGTAATATTAGTGCTCCACCATTATATATTAAAATAGATATGTAACAGCCCATTAACTGTGTGTGCTTAATGTCTGCTCCTTTATTTGTAGCACTGTTATGATCCTGTATTGATTTAAAATGTATACTAGGCATTTTTCTTTACACTTTAGTTTATTTTTTATCATCATTGTGTGCTGTCATTTAGATTAGTGTCATAACAGTTACTCTCAGGTTTCTGTTTATAATCACTTTACAATCTACCTTTAAACTCCTTGGACATTAAAATCTTGTTTAGGAGTTATTTATTCCTAAATCAGGTTTTATTTGCAGTACCTCATAAGCAAATTAAGCCCTGGAGAAACAAACATTTTGTAGTTCCAAATACCTTGTAGATCACTGGCATTATCCAGAACTTGATGCAACATTGATCAAAAAAAATATCTCTCTATTATAAAAAAAAAAAATCTTGGGACGAGACAAGACTTTTTTCCCAGCAACGAGACACTTTCACGTAGTAGTGTGTTAAAGAAGTTATGAAAAAGAAAAGGAGACATTTTAAAAATAACGTAACATGATTGTCAATGTAATTGTCGTAAGCTTACTTTAGTATTGAGAGTGAATTTGATGATTGTAAAGAGTTTAATTTATGATTGTAAATGGTGTGTATGAGAAATGCACATTTTTAGGATGTAAGGATCTCTTTGTAAATGACATTTGCAGTTCTGCGCTCGGGCTGTAACATGACCAAGCTGTCTGGTAAGCTTACTCTTGAGCATGCAACGTACAGTTGGTCATGTGAGAAGCAATCTTGTGTCAAGTCAATGCTGACCTTTTTTAGAGTCTGGACCTGTGACTTATTTATTGTCATAGCGAATCAGACCCTTACTGGAAATTGGAGGCGTTTGAATTGGAATGGGAGGTCAAAGGGTATGAGAGGGATGCGAGGAATAAATACAGTCTCCCCTGAGCCAGTTCCAGTGAAGACAGTTGCCTCAATGAGGTTCTTGTGCAGAGATTTGATCTGAAGCCTGGTGCCGTTACAAAGTTTTGGTGGTTGTAAGTTTCGTAGTAACATAATTGGTGCGCCGACCTTCAAAAATAGAGTATGCGGAAGCATGCCCGGAGGATTAAGAGTGTGAAGAAACTGTACCAGGTTGTGCACCACGTCCTCTAGTTCTACAACAGAGTCGACAGACTTATATGTTTTTGTTTCGGAATTTAGTTGGTGAAGTAAAATGGTGTATAGATAGATAGATAGATAGATAGATAGATAGATAGATAGATAGATAGATAGATAGATAGATAGATAGATAGATAGATAGATAGATAGATAGATAGATAGATAGATAGATAGATAGATAGATAGATAGATAGATAGATAGATAGATAGATAGATAGATAGATAGTTTATTAATCCCAAGGGGAAATTCACATACTCCAGCAGCAGCATACTGATACAAAAAAAAAAAAACAATATTAAATTAAAGAGTAATAAAAATGTAGGTAAAAACAGACAATAACTTTGAATAATGTTAACGTTATATATGTGAAGTCATGTCATTTTTTTGTTAGAACAGCTCTCTCCCTCAACCATGAGGCCGTGCGGAAAAAGGAAGGGGGACTAGAGGCGGCAATTGTGCATCTCTGCCATGAAATAAATCATCTGTTAATGGAAATAAGGAATGAAACCGCCAAAAGGAGAAGTCAGTCCCTAAATTTCCTTATGGCATAATGGTGAGAACTGCCAAAAATAAGACTTTTTTTTTTAAAGTTCGTTACGGGGCACAGCGCGAAATGAAACATACTTTACATTTGTAAGTACAGCGTAAAGGATGAGCATAGGAAATTTGGGCTTCCTATGTATATTGGAAGTCGCAGAAAGAGTGAGGAGGGATTTCCCCTATCTATATATACAGTTTAAGGGGTACACCTGTTTCCTCCCTTGGGTGTTGCAATTGGACATGAAACATACCTAACTTTTGTAAGTACACTGCAAGGAATGAGCAATGCGAAATTTCAGCTTCCCACCTATACGGAAAGTGGGAGAATTAGTGATGAGTCAGTGAGGGCTTTGTCTTTTATATGTGTATATATACAGTATATAGCAGCATTAATGCATTTTTCTCCTGCTAGTATAAACAAGCATCAGATCAGCACTAAGCAGCATAATTTAGACCACAAATCAACAAGTAGAAAGAAAAATCTGAGCGGGTACTATTATGATCTTGACTGAGGCTTTTTTTTTTTTGTAAACAGGTAGTTGAAAGTACTATATTGGTAAAAGAAGACTGAGATAGAGAACTGGCAGAAGGTCAGGAAAAACATGATAATCAAAAGCCAGTATGCAACATCATGAAGTGAACGTCTAAGAAACAAAGGTCTTTTAGCTTCCTCCGTAATAACAAAGAAGTGATAAAATAGTAAGAAATTCAAAAACTAGAATGCTAAAAGCAATATGCTGTCATATTATATACAGTAGGCAGACTGTTATGACATAATATGTCACATGAATAATCACATATGGCGGTGACCATGCAAATTTCAACACAAGATTACCAGAATAGCCAAAATAACAAAATCAAATAGGAATATTTAAATGGAAACAAAACAGCAAGAATTAGGGGACATGGATTTGTGTAAGTTCAAAACATAGACTCATGACAGATAAAACACACATAAATTAGAGAATTAGCAACTCTTCAGTTGTGTGTATTAACTGCAATTTTTTCTAAATTATTTGTTGAGCATGTTGTCTTCATGTAAAACAGTTTAAATGGGCTAGAATGTTACATATTTATTTCATACCACATCATTTTCTTAGCTCTCCTAAGCTCATCCCAGCAAGTAAAGGCATTCGGCAGGGATAATCCCTGGACAGGGCACCAGTCACACTCACACTCACACACACTGGGGCCAATTTATCATAATTAATCTACCTAATCTGCATGTCTTTGGACTGGGGGAGGAAACCAGGGCACCAGAGGAATTCCACACTGACACTTGGAGAACATGCAAACTCCACGCAGAGAGGACCCAGGATGCAAACCGTGTCCTCCTTACTGTGAAGCAGAAAATATATCCCATATGTGATACCAGAAACAGAAGGCATCTATTTTTGTGAAGCTCATCATGCAGAAATACATTAACAATTACTGTATAAAAAACTTGTTTATACTGACCTGTTGTTCAAGTTTGTACCTGCTCCAAACTTTAGTCTTGGAAGACTGATAAGTCTTGTTCCTTCCCTCCATCAACCTAATTGTCTCTCTGTTTTGTTTTGTTCTTTTTGCTAATAAATAATTTCTGAATAGATCTGGTTGAGTGGTACTGAAATGACATTTATATGAAATTGAGAAGAAGGTTCAGAGTAGCAGAGCATAAGTTAAAGCAGATCACTAGCAGCCAGCTACTGATGATGACTGATGTGTTTATATATATATATATATTGTGGTAGGTGGCCGGCTGTTCATCCCGGCCAATACCCCCACGCCGCCAGATGGAGCCCTCCCAGCAACATGGAGGTGCCCCGAATTCCAGCAGGGCATCATGGACCTTGGAGTATTTCTTCACAGCCCTGCTGGATACCGTGGGGGCCTCCAGGGGATGCTGCAGGGAGGCTCAATGATTTATATTTGCACTATAACCCGGAAGTATGTCCTAGTCACAGGGACAGAAGAAATGACGTACTTCCAGGATGAAGAAAAGAAGTTTTCACATGACTTGGAAGTGTTATAAGGTTACATGGACTGAGGGACAGAAACACTTCCGGGTCAAGGACTATAAAAGGATTATGGGAGATCCCAGCAGTGAGCCCAGTTGGGAGGAATGGTGACTGAGCTGCTGGGAGTGGAGGATTGTTGTTATTAGTTGATTATTGATTGTATAACGGGGTATTGTGGAGTGGAGGGTGCTTTGTGCACATTATTATTAAAAAATAAATAATTATTGGACTTTTATCTGGTGTCTGAGGGTTCCAGGGGACGACAGCGCCCCCTATCTGTCACTATATATATTATATATATATATATATACAGTAATCCCTCGCTATATCGCGCTTCGCCTTTTGCGGCTTCACTCCATCGCGGATTTTATATGTAAGCATATTTAAATATATATCGCGGATTTTTCGCTGCTTCGCGGGTTTCTGCGGACAATGGGTCTTTTAATTTTTGGTACATGCTTCCTCAGTTGGTTTTCCCAGTTGATTTCAAACAAGGGACGCTATTGGCAGATGGCTGAGAAGCTACCCAACTTACTTTCTCTCTCTCTCTCTTGCGCTGACGTAGGGGGGTGTGAGCAGGGGGGCTGTTCGCACACCTAGACGATACGGACGCTCGTCTAAAAATGCTGAAAGATTATCTTCACGTTGCTATCTTTTGTGCAGCTGCAGCTGCTTCCTGAAACGACATGCTGAACGGTGCTTCGCATACTTAAAAGCACGAAGGGAACGTATTGATTTTTTTTATCTGTCTCTCTCTCTCTCTCTCTGCTCCTGACGGAGGGGGTGTGAGCTGCCGCCTTCAACAGCTTTGTGCCGTGGTATTTGGCATACTTAAAAGCCAAACAGCACTATTGATTTGTTTGCTCCTTTGAAGAGGAAGATATGTTTGCATTCTTTTAATTGTGAGACTGAACTGTCATCTCTGTCTTGTCATGGAGCACAGTTTAAACTTTTGAAAATGAGACATACGTTTGTTTGCAGTGTTTGAATAACGTTCCTGTCTCTCTACAACCTCCTGTGTTTCTGCGCAAATCTGTGACCCAAGCATGACAATATAAAAATAACCATATAAACATATGGCTTCTACTTCGCGGATTTTCTTATTTCGTGGGTGGCTCTGGAACGCAACCCCCGCAATGGAGGAGGGATTACTGTATATATATATATATATATATATATATATGTGTGTGTATGTGTGTGTGTGTGTGTGTGTGTGTGTGTGATTTTCAGATGGCTATTGCTTTTAATTCAGACTTTTAGTTTTTGTTGATCCATATGTTTTCTTAGAGGACTGTGTTCCTTTCATGTGTGAAATAACAAGTTTTACATGTTCTACAACTTTAGGATGGCTAGTTCAATCTTCTATGTTGTGGTGTGCTGGGCCTGTAACATCACTTCAAGAGAGGGCCACTGAATTAACAAACTGATTAAAAAGGCAGGCTCAGTTATGGAATGCACTCTCAACCCACTGCAGGTAGTAGCAAAGGAGAGGATTAATACAAAACTGAGTGCATTATAAACAATGCAACACATCCCCTCTCTCTCACACACTGAATACTTTCAGCCAACAAATTATTTAGCAAAAGTGTGTCAAGAAATGGTACTGGGGATCCTTTATACCAACAGCAACCTGACTGTAACTGTCAAGTCAATAATTTTCTTTGCTTTTTCCATTGAAAAATATTCATCACTGTTGTCCTTACCATGAATCATCACTTAGGTACATGGAAGTGAAGAAATCTTAGTATCTATTAACGTCCAAATGTAAGAATAAAGCATTGCAAGAAACTTTGGATAAGTGTCAGGTGGAAAAAATATTACAATACAAATCACAACAGTACAAGGTCAAAAAAAGTAAAGCACTATAAAATGTATTATGATTTGTGCAGTTCTTTGACATTTTAAAGGTATGGACTGCTCTTTGAAAATCTGTGATACATATTCTGTATTAAATGAATGTAATGCAAACTTTCATAGAATATGAAGCACACTAATGTCCAGAATAAAATAAATTGGTGTCGGAATGTGGGTGGGGAAAGACCCTGCAAACTCCACTGGATTCTTTAAACTTGTTTTACAGCAAATTTTACTTTATGTGCTCTCACCATAAATAAATAAGATGTGATACTACTGTAATGTTCACCTTTAGAAATAAATTGTTTCATGTAATCTGGTAGACATTTAAAACGTTAAAGAGTGATCTTTGATTTTGACATTTTCATTGATACTTTTGTTATAGGTTAATACAGTCAACAATATGGCATCAAACTTCAGTGACGGAAAACAAACACAGTAAGTTAATACATTAAAGCAAGGAGTACATTTGTTCACAAGTAAATCCATGACTTTCCCAAAATGTATAGGAAAAAATATTACAACTACCATTATTACAGTTCACTGGTGAAAGGATATCTGAAAGGTCAGACAAATATCCCCGTGGGCAGTTTGTTTTTAAATACATCATATGGCCAGCTTAATCTTTTTTGGGTTTTTGCTTTTTTCCCCAGATATCTGAATTATGTAATACTTCCAACTGTCAAAAACAGGGCAATGTAACTTGTTTACATCTTCTTTCATTAAAGGACGGAAGGCTGTAACTTAAATGGTAAGAAACTTAATCTGTGTAAGAGTTGGAGAACTGAACAGAATAACCACAAAAGCAGACAGTACAATACATTTTGTGTTACAAAAACAATATTTCTCATTCAAATAGTACATAGTTAACAAAAGAGGACACTAGTTCAACTGAAGTGCAGTAGAAATTTTATTTATAAATCATATTTAAGCTGCAAAGGAGCTTAGAAATATTGGAGTAGCAAACGTGAAGGTATTGGTGATCAAAAGCCCAGTGCACACTGAAAATGAAACCCTTCATCTACATACAAATTGTCTCTGGCATCATAATGTTTCTGGAACAATAATTATTAGGACAGGGTGAGATACCAAACAGAGATTAATAATCATTTGCACGTGAGCTGAATATCTTGGCAAAAGTACAAGTGCTGCATTCATCATTCTTTCAGATCTGCAGTTAAATATACCATACATTGGCAATTCAACATTCAGATAAATGTAACAATGAAAAGGAAATTACAGTCCAGACTCAAAATCAGCCTAGGAATTGTGCAAGGAAAAAGGTGCTTGAATTATCTGGTCTCCTACAGTTATGATTAATATCCTTCAAAGAAGTTCTTGGTGTCATCCTGAATGGAGTGCAGGGCTATCCTAGGCTTTTATAAAACTGAACATCAAACAAGTAGTAAACATTTAATGGATTGCAGGCCATCTGCTATCTCTTTGTAATTACCTCTCAAATGTTTTAAGTCGCCTTAATAAAGGTGTCAGACGAATTAATAAATAAATAGCAATAATAATATGAAAATGAAGAATATATATAATCAGTGTAAAAAACATACTTAACAAAATATTCATAACACACTTGGCTTAACATATTATAGTATATTAATATCTATCTAATGGCACTATAATGTAATTTAAGGAGACACAGCAGATAAACCACAAGAACAACATGCAATAACAACAATGAACAAAGCAATCTTGTACTCAGTATCTTCTTATATAATACGCTACCGTGGCTGTCCGTTTGTCTGTCTAGCTCACAAAATGTTTGACCTGAAATTTGGTAAACATATACTACGTGACGTCTACCATCCGCTTTTGGGGTGATGATTGACCTCCAAGGTTATTCCTCTTTTTATTTTTATTTTATTTTATTGTAGAATCAACTCTCGACAGCGGCCAGCAGGGTGACCATGTGGCACATGCGTATGGGTGCCGTTCTCATCCCTACCACCTTCTCCGTCACTTCCCCTACCTCTTCATATCTTAAATCATTCTTGTGGCAGATTGAAGACTTAAGTGCCAGCTTAAGTGAAAAATTAAGGAAAACGTACTAAGTAGTTGCAACACAAACACTGACTTAAACTGTTTTAACACGAAAAGATGCATATGAAAGAAAAGAAGAAGCTGGCCTCTAGGGTGGAGAAAAAAAGAGCTGCTCAGAAAGCAGCAAGCACATCAACCTCTGAGCAAATGAATGCTAAACATACAGAGAAAGAGTAGGAAAACTATGAATGCTCAAGTCAAGTCGTGCAGTGTGCCGTTACTAGTTCTTTTAATAAGTGTAATTGGTTATGTTAATTTCAAGGACATAAGTCAAATTGCCCTGTGGTGGGTTGGCACCCTACCCGGGATTGTTTCCTGCCTTGTGCCCTATGTTGGCTGTGATTGGCTCCAGCAGACCCCCGTGACCCTGTGTTCGGATTCAGCAGGTTGGATAATGGATGGATGGATGGAAGTCAAATTGCCTGGATGAAGTTAATTGAGATAAAGGGTGCTGAAAATAACAACAAAAGTAAAAAGGTGTACTTGTTACAGTACAATATTCTCTAATGACACTAACTTGACAAGCATTTCTGCAGAAGTGGACACTAAGCAATTATCGTGAATAAAATACAATCATTTCCTTTAGGAAATATTTTTACTCAGATTCTTTCCAAATTGGTTTCTGTCATATTATTTTTATTTTATATTAACAATTGTATTGTTGTTGGTAAGTGGCAAAGTGGTGAAGTAGTTAGGGCTGTTCCAGTGTTCTGAGTTTGGACTGGTCACTGTCTGGGTGGAGTTTACATAGGTAGTTCCTGTCTGAGTGAGTTTTGACCCCTACTAATTCAGGTCAAATATTTGTTTCCTTATCCATTACCCACTGCCTTAGAACAATACTAAGTTTTCAACATTCTTGGACAACAAATTTCTGAGTAAATCGTGAAAAGTGATCAAAAGGCAAAACAAAAGAAAATTAAAAATAAACGATAGCTAGTGTAACCCAGACAAGAAGTAAAATCAAAGTAAAAAAACAACAGGCAATGAGTCAAAAAACAGGCAAAACTAGAAGATTAAATATAAAATAAATCAAAAGGAAGCAAGGATTTATTTGCAGATCAGATAAGGTTCCTGGCCTAGGCTGACTTTTTATGCCGGTTACTGATTAAATCAAGGTCAAACGGCAGGGACACTGCCCCTAGAAACAAGGGTTATAATCCTGACAACAGTCTGTTCACTCCACCTCAAGAAATGATGAGAGTTCAATATTACAAGAGCAAAAGAAAGGCCATCTGCATGTGTGTGTGTGTGTTTAGCTGCCTTGGACATTCATTTACTTCAGTTTTCACTCTCATTCCATGTGATGCCTGGTTTCCTTGCAAATGGCATTGCTTCCTTGCACCTTGCTCATCGATAGTCATGACACCAAGAAGGACTGGGCAGTGAGGACACATTACAGTAAGTGTAGGTGAATGAAAAATGCTCAGTGAATTTTATTTCACAATAAAGTGTTACAAAAATCAGTGCAGTGCAGATCTTTAATAACTGCATACTGTAAATAAACAATCCCCAAAAAAAAGAGTGTTCAAGTGTAGGTTAAAATGCTAATAAGTAATTCGATAATAAAAAGTACAAACAGTTAAAAATCCAAGGTTAAAACACTTAGGAGCAGTCTCTTTAAAAACCACCAAAAGCCTCTTTGCTTTCTTCTGGCATCTCCTCTGGTCACCCTTCAAGATCTCTTCAACAAGTCAAACTAGAGTTGAGTGATTTAGCATGGTCCACATGTTCTGCCAGTAACTAGCCCCATTACTAAGAGAATCACATCCATTTCTGGTCTAATAGTGATGTTTTTTTTTTCTGCAAAACACCTTTTGCCATATGAGCTCAGAATCTGAATCATCAATGTATGCTTTGATGCAGTACAAATGTTTGTTTTTAGCATAGTCTTTTACTATTTTGCTCCATTTTCTCTTTCATTACAGTCTTTTTGGCTCTGCAAACACAGAAAAGGAGTCCCTTCTTGCCTCATGCATTACAGTTCAGTTACTCATACAGCAATTATCATTACCACTAAGATTTGCTTTCCTAAATGTCTATGTTTGTGTATAGCTTTATTTGAAGGTAATGAACAGCATTTTCTGGAACTTTTGTGTTGCTGTCTTCACTGAGGACACTGCTATCTCTACTTCTCTCTGCTACATGAATTCAGACACCATTAACAAATGCTTTTATGTGGCATCATTTTTCAATCAATTCAACATACAAATCTTGTCTCATAGTGCATCCTCCAGATATCCTCCACTCTCACAGTATTCTGACAGTCTTTTAAGCAGAACCATTTACTGAGCTACTGTCCCTGCCTCTTCTTGGCTGCTTCTGTGAAATATAACCACTCTGCCATGACAAGGAGTTTTAAAGAGAGGCGAATGTGTAATCCCTCTCCCTTAACTGGCTCATATCTTTTCATGTAGAGTATCAGTTGCTCTATGGTGCTCACCACACTTTCTCTTTTAACTCAGGACACTGCATGTTTTGAACAGTCCTCAAATGGCAATTTTCAGGCACAGTACACACTCTGATAAGCACATACTGAGTTTAGGCTGCTGGTCACCAAATATGTTAAGTCATGGGTATCATGACATTAAAAAAATGTGGGGCTTAAAGCTCACTGATTTCAGCTGGACTACAGCAGAGTCATGGGAGAGATTAAGAAGAGACAAAGAGAAGGGAATGAGCTTTGGTGGTACTTGGGAGTTGGACAAACTACCCCATCAGATATAAAAGGGCATAAATCAGTGCATTGAAGCACCAAAGGGCAGCAAAGGCCAATTTTATCAATGTTGTTGTTTAGCTTCTGTATATTATATTATTCCTTTGTTTAAGTGATATGTATTTAATATTAAATGCACCATTTCTAAATTACATGCAAAAATGGAATTAACTTGTTATTCTTTCTGTTAAAGGCAGAAATCTCTTATTAAAACACATACATGTACTCTATATATCTACATACACGCTGCATGCTGTTTTTGTGTTTTACAGAATGTCATGTTTCATTTTCGTTTGAACAGTTAACATTGACAAGCTCTCTGACCTTGTAAATAAAAAAAAAAAAGAATTGAATTTTGAAAGTTTAGGTCTTTTATAGCAACAGATCCACCAGCAACAATATTTTTGTTCATTGTTGCTTCTTGTGACCTA
Source organism: Erpetoichthys calabaricus (assembly GCF_900747795.2). NCBI lineage: Eukaryota > Metazoa > Chordata > Cladistia > Polypteriformes > Polypteridae > Erpetoichthys > Erpetoichthys calabaricus. The sequence goes on from NC_041397.2 coordinate 149,419,075, forward strand.
AAGGATCCAAAGCTGGTGCATACACTTTAACAAGTTCATATTTCTTTATATTTTTTTATATACAGAAACATGGATTTCATAATGAGGTCTGGCAGAAAATACTTTCAAAACACAAAGGTCTTGCACATGAGTGCCAAATGGTAAACAATTGTCTCTTGGTAGTGTACCTCTTTGGTACTAACAAAGCATTATGATGAATAAATATATACTGCTTATTTTAATTTATCTGATACATAAATCTCAAGGACAGGGTTTTAGAATATGCCCCCACTTCATTTTGTTAACCTAGTGTTTGGAGTAAAATAAAGTAATCAACTCTGGCAGACAGTTGGAGGATGCAGCACAATCCCTTGTGTCAAATGCAAATCAGGATGTAGACATGCTTGACATCTAGGGGACTTGCATGCAAGCACAGAGATAATTAGAGTGTGTCCTGCAACTGAAGCTCTTGACATGCCACTGCAATGTCAATTAATTTATGGAGTTTTCTGCGTAGCTGGATGAAAACCTGAAAGAATCTTTGAAATTGTCCAATAATATCGTTCTTCTGTCTTGCCACATCATACACACTCTCACACATAACAAAATATATGTGGCATATATAATATTACACAATGGATACTAATTATCAATGTATGCAAACATGAAAGCTAGAAAGAATTTTTAAAAATAGTCAGAAGTAAACATGAGTTCTTTTTTGGAATACGTAAAGCAGACCAGGTGGTGGTACTTCAGCTTCGTGCCAGACCTCAAAAGTGTGCAGATTACAGTGACTAAAGTCTCTGAATTATTGTGATGTGTGTGCTGAAATAGTTTACCAAACAGTACATTCATAATGAAACTTTCTTTTACACTGATACATACTGCCTGATGACAGAAAACATAAAACAGTTAGTCCTCAAGTCAGTTTCACACTAAAGGTTAAACAAACCTTGGATTGCCTCTGCTTTCCTATAAAAATACAAGAGGCTGTGCGCCCTTTACCTTGACACCAGTTTCAAGGTTATTCTGTAAATCACAGTATATTTATATCCCACCCTGCAGGTTATAAAGCAAGAGATTAACGTCAGATCTGAAGTAATATCGGAGTTAGCCGTTAGCATAGCTGTGAAATGCACAGATTGATCCTCTGTCCAAACGGGGTAAGATCATTGGAATGGTGGGTTAAATAATAATTTATATCCAAAACTAAAATAAAAAAAACTAATTTAGAATGCTGTATGATGTGAAATTCTAGTCATATTTAGAAATTACTTATGCAAGAAAAACAGCTAAAAATACATTTTATTTTGGCAGACATTTTTGACTAAGTGTACTGAAAAATCTTTTGCCAAGTACATTTTTTTTGTTTGTTTTTTTTTCTGTGAGGATAGTCCAAGATAAAGGAATAAAATCAAACGGACATAAAACATTGTGGATGTGTGTAAAGGTAGCTTCCCTCTACATTAGACAAAAAGAGAAAAAAATCACCTCTAGTGTAGATGAACAAAAAAAAAAAATTTAAAAACTGTCAGTCAAATATGGGTCTGCATAATACATAGCTAATCATGCACCACAGAGCCAAGTTAAACATCTTAATAAGAATTGCAAAAACAAAACATGAGTTTAATAATGTATATCTCTTACACTCTTGATATTAATTACAAACAATATTCAGTCAAGTATAAAGATTATAAGTCTGAATAAATACTGTACTTGGGAGTTTATTTCTGGATGTACGGGACACATGCTGTGAAATAACTGCAAGACAAATGAAAATCAGGATTGAAGCGGCCACCGTAAAATTCTTGGATTACCCTTGGTGTGCCTCTAAATCCACTAAACTCAATGCAAACTTCAGGCACCATAAGGGGCTAAAAATAAAACCTTCAAAGACAGGTTTTCAATCCAAGAGACAAACATTGCATACTATGCAACAGTTCTAAGCAGTATTACAGGGTCAATATCCATTTTGTAAAAAGTTTGGGTATTTATTGTTTAATCAAAGTGCAGTCAGTTGCAATTTAGGCATTTCCTATTCCATGTTTTAAGGTTGTAATGATAATATATACAGTATAACCCATAATGAAAGCTCACATACTACTTATATTGCTATCGCAAATAAAACACTGCATATACTTGTAATACAAAATTTAAAAAAAAAGAAAGAAATTCAGTCCCAGCCTTACAGCACTTCTTTTCTTGCAGTGTCTGCAGTCGTGCATCAACATTTATCCACTATGTGCCATAAAAGCCATGGAACAACCAATATGCGTGCCTATCTTGTACAACAGGATTCAACTGACAATAGTTAGCATTAATTGTGACATCATTAATGTTTAAAGAATTGATTTAAATAATCCCATTAAAAGAGAATTTTAGCAGATTTATTCACATCTCAAAAGTGAATAACCTTTTTAGGCTCTTTCATTTCTCTTCGCAATGCTTTATACTGTAAACATGTCCTTATAGTCAGTCAGTCATTTTCCAACCCGCTATATCCTAACACAGGGTCACGAGGGTCTGCTGGAGCCAATCCCAGCCAACACAGGGCGCAAGGCAGGAACAAACCCCGGGCAGGGTGCCAGCCCACCACAGGGCACACACACACACCAAGCACACACTAGGGACAATTTAGGATTGCCAATCCACCTAACAAGCATGTCTTTGGACTGTGGGAGGAAACCAGAGCACCCAGAAGAAGCCCACGCAGACACGGGGAGAACATGCAAACTCCATGCAGGGAGGACCAAAGTGACCTAACTGTGAGGCAGCAGCGCTACCACTGTGCCACCCCCTGTCCTTATACCATATCCATAAATGAGCAACTAATATTCCAATCTTTTCCACTGGTATGTGGAAAAGAAAAAAGGCACTTGGCATTGTAATGGAATGGGAATAGATGAGTAGTGCAAAAAAAGCAGGATGTGACTACACTTTGCCTAACGATTTACTTTGTGATCATCTTTTTGTTTTTTATTTTTAACTTTGATGTCTTTATTTTTTATTACATTCATCCTTGTTCCTTGGATTTTTGCCAATTTTGATCAAATACTGACCTTGTTACAAAGCAAAGTGACCATGATCTCATGCTCTCTGTCAGTCAGTCCTTTTAATAATAATAATTCTTCAATAATGTCAGTGTCTGCTATGATCTCTCTTTAAAGCAGATCTGAGTTTTAGATATGCACAAAGCCCGCTCTCATTTGGGGATTGACCAATGGTGCAGAAGGTGAAGATTCATTTTGCCCAAGGTTGATTGTGCAGCAACATGACGACAAGGTGCAGAATTTCTGACCATCTATTCAGACCTTTATACTGTGACATTGCCTTCGCCTGCTCTATTTCACTTTTAACAGGCATGAGTATGAATGTGTACATGAATGTGCTCTGTGAGGCACTGACTCATGCCTTGTAGCCAGTGCTGCTGGGATAGGTCACAGCTTCCTTCAGATTTACAGCTGGATTAAGCAAGATTACAAAATCAATGGACAGATGGATGTATGTTATTATACACCAGCTTATAATTTTAAAAGGAGTCAGATTCAGTGTGATTGCTTGATATCTGCCACTCAGTTGCTATCTCTTACAAACAATGCCGCACTAAATGGGAAAAGGTGACATTTTGATTGTATTTTCCAAAAAACACTCTAAGAATATAGAGCTGTTGCACTGTGAACTTCTTTTCATTAGTATGCATCCCCCGTTTGTATTTTTCTGTTTTAGAAGGAATTTGCACATCACCTTGAGCTTTCAGTGTCAAGGATTACACTTGGAATTAATTTTATGTGGTGCAAGACTACTGACCCCTCATTGCACCATACTAATAAACATCACACTAAAATCAAAGATGTCTTCTGTATTTCTATACTTAACAATCTGGGTCAAGTAAAATGACTGTTAAATTGGTATTCATAGAGCTTTGTAAGTTTTTTGGTCATAAAACAATGCTGGGATTTCAAATCCATAACTGACAAATAATTCTAACAAGACAAGTGAGCACAGAGAAGAAGCCCAAATCAATGCAATCTACTATGGATATGCACTCATTTTTATAGGGTAATTATACTTAAAAACAGAATATTGCATTTGGCTAACAAAGAAACTGGAAGGCTAAAGAATGAAAAATCATAGCCTATGTTAGCAATGCTAATAATTTATGTTATTAAAGTGCTACTGATTGTAGCTAAAATATGCACTGTGATTCTAAAAAAAATATTTATTGGTTGCTTGACTATCAGTAAGTTTTGGAGTTTATATCACAGCATGCCCCAAATGGGTAACATATGAATTTAACATATGCATGGCCAGCAGCCATACTACCTGTACTTCAGAACAGGTAATCCACCTAAAGCTAAGCATGTTCAGGCCTGGATGGGAGACCATATAGCAAAAGCTTGGGTTGCTGCTGGAAGAGGCCAACAGGGGGTTCTTATTCTGTGGTCTGTGTGTGGATCCCAATGCCCGAGTGTAGTGTTGGGAATGCTGTGCTGTAAAAATGGTGCCATCCTTCGGATGAGACATAAAACTGAGGTTCTGACTCTCTGTGGTCTTTAGGCATCTTTCATAAAGAGTAGGGTGTATCTTGAGGTCCTAGCTAAATTTGCCCACCAAGGCCTAATCATGCCCTGTCTCTAATTGGCTCTCTCTCTCACCTCTTAATCACCTAATAGCTAATGTGTGGTGAGCTTACTGGTGCAAAATTGCTCCCATTGCATCATCCAGGTGGATGCTGCACATTAGTGGTGGTTAAATGAATAACACTTTGAGTAGTGAGAAAAGTGCTATATAAATGTAAGGAATTATTATGATTAAACGTATCGATTAGCCGAATATATGTCTGGAAAGTACACTAAACAAGTCAAGCAAAAAATTATTTGAGTTATGTTCTATATAATCCTAGGCATGTTCTCTGAATAGATGTATGCACTCACTGAATTCAAAAGTGCCTATCCATCCATTCTTTGAACCTGATTACGAGCAGACCAAGTCTGCCAAGGTAAACAACAATGACAATATTTTAGTGTTATATCTGATTTAATCGCAGATATTTACTTTGCTGTACACTTAATTCTGATTAGTTCAATTCTTTTTAAACTTTAAAAAATAAAACATTTTATTTGAACCACTTCAGGAAAGTCATCCCACTTAAAAAAATCTACAAATAAGTCTTTGGAAAGAATTCAGTATAAAGCAGTTTATCTAAAATGTTTGTAAATGTTTGCAGAACACTGTTATAAAAAATGAAAAGGACTATTTTGTGACATTTTTGTCCACAATTTTAAGTTGTAATAATATTCTTAGAAATATTCTGTAAAAGATGAGCAAAACACTAAACACCTAAGGTTTATCACAATAGGCAGTAGATACTTCAAGCCAAGTTCCTTTTTTTTCCCCACTTAGTTACAGAGTATGAATGACTTTCTGATGTAGTCTGGTGTGAGATGGGGCGTGGGCTGCCAGATGCATGATTTCACATGACCTTTCAAGCCTGAACCAAAGTCTTTGGATACGTAATGACATCCAACAGTGAATAAAAAGGAACCTCTAGCTATTGTTTGAGAGCAGTGCAAGGGTCAGTTACTATAATCACTAAGGGGGGTAGGCTGAAGAAGCTGACAGCTGAGAGAGATGTAAAGCTTATTTCAACTTACTTGTCCGAAGGCTGGTAAGGGAACCTGAGTCTTTATTATGAATTAGTTAGACACGCAAGGGAGCTTTACTGTTATTATTATTATTTTTTTATTTTCATGGCACTAGTATTCACCTTCTTTTTTTTCTCCATATTTGAGGAATATATGAAGCCACACACCTTCAAATAAGATTTATTTAATCTCATATCTCTTGTAGGGTCTCGTTTATAATGTTCTGGTAGGGCCACAGGAGAGCCCTATGATTATATACACATACAAGTACAAAGAATTGAACAAGAAGTAAGGGGATGAAGCTGAGGGAGGGCTGAATCAGGACAGAATATGATTTATGTCCAGCCTCAAGGTGTGGTAATCTGTTAGTACTGAGCTCCCAGAGGTTTTTCTCTACCACAGCTGTAAGGCATTTTTTCCCCTTCTTTTTCACACTTATGCACTACCTCTGTTGTGACTAACTAGATTAAAGCAAACACTTGATAAATATGCTTGGGCTATAGCTTACAGCCCACTGTAACGTACATAGTAATTATTTCATACAGTGAAGTAATTTTACAAAAGAAAAATTGAAAACATACTACTAGAAATTGTACTTTTTGTCACTCTTATCATTGCAAGCTTGTTCAACACATACATTATCATGCATAAGGTTTATATAAAAATCTTTTTTTTTTTTTTTTTTTTAATTTGTCCATTATAGTTGCATATTCTCAAAAAACAACGTTTCCAAATTATATTTTTTAAGTTTGTGGATACTTACAAAAAAGATTAAAAGGTTGCCCTGGACATTAAAATATTATTAGCTTTAAGTTTTGTGCCTTGTGATTGATTAAATGCCTTCTGCTTTTAAGGAATTTGTGAATCTTTCCCTCCACGGATACAAAGGTGTAAATCAAGGTAAGTTCAACTTAATAACTGCCTGCAACAGTTAATACTGACATAGGGATGGGTGCCACTTTTAGACTTTTTGTTAGGGACTGCACATAATGTGGAGCTATATATTGCACATTATAGTTACCCTTTTGTTTACATGATTTTGTGGTTTTTCTCCATTTGTGTACTGAAAAATCTTTTTGTACATTTGAGTACTTCTCTTATTTTATGTTAGGTTTTACCAGTGTCAAAAATCACAATTTAAGAGAAGCTTATACGCCAAAACTGAAATTATAGTTAAATGTATACCGTATATGAACTCAAGGACCACAGAACTGGAGGAAATACATTTGGGGGCATGTTATATTCTATGATGTTATATAGATCTCTCTTCTGTCTCCAACACAGTCAAACACCAGATCCTCTTTTCCACCATCTCTGACTATGGCATTACTGGAACTGCCCTCAGGTGGTTTAGTCCTACCTCTTGAGCAGATCCTACAGCTGGCAAGGAAAGATGTCAAGGGTGCACACCAGGAAAGCAAAGGGGTGTCCCAAGGATTGGTTTTGGGCCCTGGCCCCTTCTTGCCTACTATCATTCTCTCCCATGGTTTATCCTATTAGTACAATGCAGGTGATATGCAACTGTCACTGCCTCTAGAAGACCACACAGCATCAACTAGAATCTGTTTTACTGATATTGCAACCTGGGTGAAGGAGCACTCCAACTCAACCTGGCAAAGATGGACCCCCCTGTTATACCAGCTTGTCTGTCTATTCAATACCCTGCCTCTGTTCAGCTATACTCTTATTGCTAAATACCACGCAAAACTTATACACATCCTTGGGTTTGGTCATCGATGACCAGCTATCTTTAACTGACCATGTTTGCATAGTTGCAACAATCTCTCTGTCTTTCAGATTCACTCTATACAGTATCTGTAAGATCAGACCATATTTGACAGAGTAAGAAGTACAACTCCTTCTTCCTTGAACTCCTGATGGTCCAGGATTTGTTTTTGTCTGGACTACTGCCACTCTGTGCTGGCTGGAATATAGTCATTTGTCAAAAAGTCACTACAAATGACTCAAGATACAGCAGCACATCAAATGTTTAACCAGCTGAGGTGGGCACATATCACTCATCTTTTAAGATCACACATTGATGCCCTGTAGCAGCCTGGTATCAGTCTCAAATTCTTGATGCTTACCTACAGACTATTCAACAGGTCAGCACCTATATATATGGAGACACTTCTGACATCCTATGCTTTTTTCAACCACTCAGGTTTGCTGATGAATGCCATCTGGTTATGACAATTTTCCATGCCAAATCATTTGAAGACTTTCTTGTTTGGTGAATTTATGTCTAAATGATATTAGCTGTTTGGTTTTTGTAACCTAGGAATTGTAACTAGTTTGTATTTTGTCCTGAGCTTTTCACTTCTGATGACCAATTTTGAAACCTTTTCCTGTAAAACTTGTTCAAAATACAGTTCTTTAATCAATTACCGGTATCTTTAATCAATTATTTTGACCTCTTATATAAATTGCTTTGAATAAAAGTGTCTGCTAAGCAAATAAATGTAAAATATTGAACATAACCTATGGAGAAAGATTTGTGTAGCTGGAAATTGGCATATGTTGTGTGTTGCTCCAGCATGGCAATAAGAATTTCATTGAACTTTGTAAATGTAACAATAAAAATGAACCGAACTGATTACACTGCATGACATCTTTTGTCAAATGAAAACCTTACATTTTAAAAAAGCCAAAGTTACTAAGGTCACAGTTCTAATCAAGCACTCAACATTACACAGTTTCAGTGGCATGACGTGCTTTCATGTTAAAAAAAGGCCTGAGGAAACTAAGAAAAATGTAGATTATGCAGTGCATCTAACTGCCAAGATAACAAGTGTCACAAACCAATTACCATTTTTTTAAATAGCACACCAGATTAACTCTTGTTGAGAGCCAGGTAGATGATGACAGCATTTAAGGATTACTTGCTTGAGTGAGTAAAAGTAATTAGAAAATTTTTATTGTTCCTTGTTGTTAGTGAAATAGAAATTAAATATATTAATTAAAGAAAGAAAATTATTCTCTACTAGAGCAAGTCTGATAAAACCTCTGAAGCTGTCCATCTGAATCATTTATTACTGTTGAAGCTTCATGCCGAAAAGGGAGCTCCCATCACAGCAGTCTGTTACAGCATGATCAGACTAGTCCAAAAGTACAGGTAGAGGGTTATATTTAAATTGAATTTGTATTACAGTGCCGAATTAACGCTTACATATCACACACTGACTGGTTAAAAGACATGAGGTGCTTTAGAATAGAGCACAAACAGCCTAAAATAAAAGTCTTTCTTCATTATATGCTTGTTCTTCAATACCTCTTGAATTCAGCTCTTATTTTGTTATGAAAATTGTATATGTGCCTAGTTTGGGACATTTTGCTTGTTTACTTGACCATTTCAGCAGTCTCTTTATGACATTTCTACAACAAACGTTTACATATTTCAATATACACTGCAAACCAAAATACTATTGTCACATCTAAATTATTAGACATTTATTCAAATCTATAATATAGTGAGGCAATCATGCTTGTAGTCTTAATGGCCAAGATGTGACAGGCTGCCATTTTAAATCAGCTGATTTTTAATTATCTTTATTAGATTACTGAATACTGCTTCCAGTGCACTCTTTTGTAGTAAAGTTCTATAGCAATCTATACGTATCTCCCTCTGCTAGTGATGCATTCCACAGTTCATCTATGTGATGCAGCAATTATTACCAAGAGTGGTTCGACGCCAAATTTAAATCTAACAACATTTTAATGAGCAGGCAAACCTTTTCATTATTTTTATAACTATACAATAAATTAAATTCCTGCACTTTTCTCCTCTGAGATGTAAAAAATCAACCCAGTAGGTGTCACTGTGAAACCCTAAACCAGGGTTTTCAATTAAAAATCTTTATCTTCAATAAAACCATGGGTTTTGTTAAAATTGTGCATGTCATCTAGAAGGTGTTTTTGACTACCATACGAGGTGAGACACAAAAATAACCGGACAAGGCTTGGGGCTTTCCTGGAAAACCATCTGGAGGTTGGCGAACGTGTATCATAGAACTATATCCCTCCCTACGTGCCTTCTCAAACCGCTGACTGGCTAGGTATATCCTGTGAAAAGCCCAGTTAGTATTTGTACAACAATCGCTACACGAGTTGCTGCTATACTATCAGGTGAAAAAAATCGAACAGCGAATCAACATCAAATTTCTCAAGAAATTGAACAAAACAGCCAGTTTTGACTGACAAAGACAATCCTGTCCTTGATTATTCTCCCTATTTGCCTGATTTAGCTCCCTATGTTTTTTTACTTGTTCCCGCAAATCAAAAGTGACCTGAAGGGGACACATTTTTCTTCAATGGATGAAGTGAAGACAAAAATGGCAAGCCTTTTGAAGTGCCTCAAGCAATATTACTACCGCCCCACTGCAACTTTCAATTGTGCTAGGAAGAGCTCAAGTTATTTATGGGAAGTTTACACTTCATTTTTTTCTTATAAGTAACTTTAACCTCCATCCATCCATCCATTTTCCAACCCGCTGAATCCGAACACATAACTTTAACCTTTTTATGCTTAATATTCTTTTCAGATATGCAGATCCCAAAACCCCATTCTTTAAAACAAGTGTTCATTTTTGTTTAATGACAAACATTATGGTTTTGTTGACTCTGGATTTGGTGTTACAATACATTAGAATGGTTATGCAGTGTATATAAAAAGTATTCGTCCCTCCTTGAATGTTTTCACATTTTAATGTTATACAACATTAAATCCCCCCCCCCCCTTATTTATTTATTTACCTAAATCAACAGAAAAAAACCTTTTAGTGTTGAAGTGATAATAGATCTTAGCTAAGCGGACAAAAATAAAAACAAACATAAAACACAAAACAGTTAACTGCATAAGTCAATATTTAGTAGATACATCTTTGGCAGAGCCGTGAGTCTGTGTACACAAATTTACACTGCAATTTTCCCCGGTTCTTCTTTGTAAAACTGATCAAGCTGTGTCAGGTTGCATGGAGATTCAGGTTTTTTCAAGTCCAGCCAAAGATTTTCAGAAAGACTGAGACCATGATTCTGACTCAGCCACTCCAGGACATTAACATTGTTATTTTGAAGCCATTCCTGTGTATCTTTGGCTTGGTGTTGATGTCTTGGTAGAAAACAAATATTCTTCCAAGGCACAGGCTTCTTACAGACATCAGAGTTTTCTCCTGAATTTCCCAATATTCTGTTGCATTCATTTTCCCTTCTACCTTTACAAGCCTACTAGAGCCTGCTGCAGAGAAGCATCCCAACAGCATGATAATGCCACTGCAGTGCTTCACAGTGGACATGGTGTGTTTTTGATAATGTGCAGGGTTTGACTTAATTCAAACATGGTGTTTAGGCTTGATAACCAAAAAAAGTCACTTTTGGTCTCATCAGATTATACAACATTCTTCCAGCTGACTTCATAGTTTCTGATGTGTGTGTTGGCAAACTCTAGCCAAGATGTTATGTGCTTTATTTTTCTTTTCTTAATTAACAGCAGGGTTTCTCTTTGCCACACTCTCATAAAGGTGCAACTGGTGAAGCACCACACCAAGGCAATAGTTGATGCACAGTCTCTCCAGTCTCATCCACTGTAGTTTGCAACTTCTTCATTGTTATCATACTGTAGGTCTCTTGGTAGACTCCCTCACTAGTCTTCCATGATCATTCAGTTTCTGTGGGAGGACTGCTCTAGGCAAATTTACAGATCATTCAATTTCTGTGGGAGGACCGCTCTAGGTAAATGTACAGCTGTGCCATACTCTTTCCATTTGACTGATTTAACTGTACTTAAAGGAATGTATGTAGAAAGGAAAATTCCGTGACTTTTACATATTTTTCCATATCCATACCATGACCTTTGTTTTTCAATACGTTTTTTTCAGAGTTGCTTGGAGTGCTGTTTTGCTTTCATTGTGTGGTTTAGGTCATGCATGGTACTGACTCAGTACAAGCTGGACCTTACAGACACAGGTGTATTTTGCTATAGACAATCGACACCCCTTGAGTACAGGCAGGTGATGTTCACTGAACTAACTGTGTGACTTCTAAACCAATTGGCTGCAACAGTGATCATTTAAGTGTGTCACATTAAAAGGGGTGAATAACTATGCAATCAATTATTTTTTGTTTTATATTTGTAATTTAGGCTACCTTGTAGAGAACTGTTTTTACTTTACAAATAAAGACACTTTTTTTTTTCAAAAAAGACAAATTAATGCACTGTGATTCAATGTTGTATAATAATAAAACGTAAAAACTTCTACACGAGTGAATACTTTTTATAAACGCTTTAGATTAAATAAGTCTTCGAAAAGTGGTTATTGCATACAGATATGATCCATTCTATAGCATTAGGATGGCAAAGTCAAAATATCTGGTATTCCTTAGGTAACAGAAATTTGAGAGGAAAAATTAAATATGGCACAAATATTCACAATACAGTAATCCCTCCTCCATCGCGGGGGTTGCGTTCCAGAGCCACCCGCGAAGTAGGAAAATCCGCGAAGTAGAAACCATATGTTTATATGGTTATTTTTAGAATGTCATGCTTGGGTCACAGATTTGCGCAGAAACACAGGAGGTTGTAGAGAGACAGGAACGTTATTCAAACACTGCAAACAAACATTTGTCTCTTTTTCAAAAGTTTAAACTGTGCTCCATGACAAGACAGAGATGACAGTTCTGTCTCACAATTAAAAGAATGCAAACATATCTTCCTTTTCAAAGGAGTGCAAAGCAAGCAGTCAAAAAAAAAATCAATACGGCTTTTAAGTATGCGAAGCACCGCCGGTACAAAGCTGTTGAAGGCGGCAGCTCACACCCCCTCTGTCAGGAGCAGGAAAGAGAGAGAGAGAGAGAGAGAGAGAGAGAGAGAGAGATAGCGAGAGACAGATAAAAAAAATCAATACGTGCCCTTTGAGCTTTTAAGTATGCGAAGCTCCGTGCAGCCTGTCCTTCAGGAAGCAGCTGCACACAGCCCCCCTGCTCACACCCCCCTACGTCAGCGCAAGAGAGAGAGAAAGAGAGAGAGACAAAGTAAGCTGGATAGCTTTTCAGCCATCTGCCAATAGCGTCCCTTGTATGAAATCAACTGGGCAAACCAACTGAGGAAGCATGTACCAGAAATTAAAAGACCTATTGTCCGCAGAAACCCGCGAAGCAGCGAAAAATCCGCGATATATATTTAAATATGCTTACATATAAAATCCGCAATGGAGTGAAGCCGCGAAAGGCGAAGCGCGATATAGCGAGGGATCACTGTATACTGTATTCTGATGATTTCTACATATACACTTTTTATCATAATTGTGGTCGAACTTTTATTTCAGTACAAGTATTTTGACAAATTAATTAAATGAAAATAGTATAGGTTTTATTCTTTGACAACAAATATTTTTCCCTTTATTTGCTTTTTTGAGAATACATTATAATAATAAGGTACACATTCACTAATACAATATACCATATCAAACTCAATCACCATACTTGATTCCCCTGGAAAGCTATGAAATTGGATAATCCAGAAGAACCTGAAGGGGTAAACTTCTTTAAGGACAAAATTAACAAATTCTGGTTAATATATAAAGCAAGTTTAGAACATTCCTTAGATCGAAATTTAGATTGTTTTTTCTTATTTTTAATAGGACATTGTTTACCCACATTGTTAAAATAAAGTGGATTGGAATTTATCAATTGGGGTAAGAGAACATGGTGAGTGAGCAATGTTCATTAGGCAATAGTGTGTCATCTTATAAAATATTGAACACTGCTATAAGTGGATGAGAAGTAACAGATAGGCAAACAATTTCCCAGTATAGACTGTAGCAGAGTAACATAAATACCTGACAAGATTGCTTAAAATTAGGCTCTTGGATTGGGGAAATTTTAGTTAAACTAGTGCTACTGACAGCACTATGATTTCAAAGCCAGACAAAAAAAGACTGTAAATACAAAATCATCCACCGTATTTAATAGGGGTAGTTCTTGAGTAACCTTACGACCTACGGATAAAAACTGTCTAGTGATGTAAATGCTAATGGTCCTGCTTGTTCTGATGTTATGGAGGCATTGTTGTCCTGTCACAATTGTCTCAGAAGGCAACACTCTTCTGTGTAAGTTATCTCATTGTTGGTTATTAGGTGCCAAAACTGAAATAAACAAAAATAATATCTAACACAGCAGGTGTGACTGCCCCTTCAAATTTATTGCAGTAGATATTGAATTTGTTTCATTAGTAGATTTTTTATAGGATTAATATAAGAAATAGTTAAATATATATATTGTGGGATATGGCCGGCCCTTCATCCCGCCCAATACCCCCAGGCCGCTAGATGGAGCCCTCCTTGCAACGTGGAGATGCCCCGAATTCCAGCAGGGCATCATGGACTATGGAGTTTTAATACACAGCCCTGCTGGATAACGTCGGGGTCGCCAGGGGACGCTGCAGGGAGACACAGAGACATTTATTTTCCATACAGCCTGGAAGTAAATCCCAGTCACATGGTTGGAAGAAATAAAGTGCTTCTGGGCTGATGAAGAAAAGAAGTTTTTACCTGACCCGGAAGTGATAGAAGTCACATGGACTGAGGGACAGAAACACTTCCGGGTCATGGACTATAAAAGGACCATGGGAAATCCCAGACGGCGAGCTGAGTTGGGAGGAAGGGTGGCTAAGTGTCTGGGAGTGGAGGATTGAGTATTGTGTATTGGTTATTGTAGATTTATTGGGTATTGTGGAGAGGGGGGTGCTTTGTGCACTTATTTATAATAATAAATATTACTATTGGACTTTTATCTGGTGTCTGACGTCTGGTCTGAGGGTTCAAGGAGTCGACAGGGCCTCTATCTGTCACAATATATACTGTATAAACTGACAACATCTAACCGGGGCATAATGTCTTCTGATGTCCACAAGAGCACTGCAATATCCAATGAGCAAAGGCAATAAGGGACAAAGAAAAAGGGACATAAGGGCTAGCATAATCTGGTGAACAGAAGTTCCTAAATGCATAATATAATTGAAACAGACTTAAAGTAGTACCATTGTGCCTGTTTTAACAAATGGGCATTTTGCTGAGCGAATTTAAGAATATTCATAGGAGAATAATAGCTGTACGATCGTCCTCTGTTACATCACTCTGCACTTACATAGGCATAAGGACTAGCACTTGCTTCAGTCATTTTCTATACCATTACTCACTTTATCCTAAAAGAGAGCCAAAACTATAACTTATTAGCTAATTTTTACTTATCGTGTTTAAGGTACATCTTTCTTGTTTATCCACTTCATTCTGCAAGAACTTCATGTAGTCTATGTAGGATGAGTGAAGGAAATGTGGTAAGTGAGTTGTTGCTTTCTCATCCTTAGGCAGATACCTCCTCATATCCCCAAACCCATTTTTGTTTCGCCCTTGATTAAAAGCTTCCAGTTTATTTAATATCCTTAAGTATGGTAGAAATTGTTGGCAAAACCCTCTCTAGAAAGAATGTTGCACCTCAACTGTAGTTTTCAGTTGTATTGAATTCTGTTTTTTATTTACCTGCTCTGTCAAGAAAGTAGAGTGTGGAAAGACACCATAAAAATAATGACTCTAATCATTACTAAAGATAAATGCTGTAAAACACTCAGAGGAGTGTTTCTTGCCTTTAGATTGCTAGAAGAGCATTTCCTCATACTGTATAGTTTTGCTTGGCTACCATTGTTTTTCCTTGTTAAAAGAGGTTATCTTGGCAGGTTTTGGTAACACTTTTTGTAACATAATATCTGATATGTTTGAAAAAGAACTGTGTCTTACTAAGAATTACTAGATTCTCAGTATCATCTTGCCACCATCTTAAACATGGTGCATCATGACTAGCAATTCTACGGCTTTTCTAACAGATTTTGAGGAAGAGAACGGAATAGGCGAAATTAATTACCATTTTCATCAACATGACAAAAGTTCAATATGAATAAACAAGTCAGCCAAGTGTTTGTGTGCATCATGTTGGTATTATTGTTTCTTACTGAACTGCTGCAAAAAGTCTCACTTTGATAACAGAAAAAGCATAATAAAAGAATCTTTATATATAATACGCTACCCAAGGCTGTTCATTTGTCTGTTCAGGATTTTAAATAACCTGTAGCTAGCAAACTGTTTGAACTATTGACCTGAAATTTGGTGCACATATACTACATGATGTCTACTGTTCGCTTTCGTGGTGATGATTGACCACCAAGGTTACTCCTATTTTATTTTTATTTTATTTTATTCGAGAATCAACTCTTGGCAGCGTTCTAATCCCTACCATACTTCACCGTCACTTCCCTTACCTCTTCATATCTTAAATCATTCTTGAGGCAGATTGAAGACTTAAGTGCCAGCTTAAATGAAAGATTAAGAAAAACTTACTAAGTAATTGCAACACAAACATTGACTTCTGAATCAGTTTTAACATGAAAATATGCCAATGAAAGAAGAGAAGAAGCAAGCCGCTAGGGTGTAGAAAAGAAGAGCTGCTCAGGAAGAAGCAAGTGCATCAACCTCTGAGCAAACAAATACTCGAAGTACAGAGAAAGAGTATGAAAAGTGTAAGTCAACTGTATTAGTGTGCCGTTACTGGTACAAGGATAATAAAGCAAAACAGCATCATTTTTTATTATTTTTTTAAAAATAAACCTTTATAAAAAGAATATATATATATATATATATATATATATATATATATATATATATATATATATATATATATATATATATATATATATATAAAAATATAGTTCAATGTTTGCCCTTAAGAATGCAGAAAGTCGCACCTTACTCCAGAACTGGAACTCTGAAAAGCACTTTGGACTAGACAACTAATTTCATTAGCCTAGACATAATATTATGTTTCAGAAAGAAAAATCATACAGTTTTGAGACCATCACTAAGAACCCTACATACTGTACCACTGCATCTTAACAGTGTCAGTTTTGAGAAGTATTGAACTATGAAAAACCTGTGTCTTGAGATATACTTATGTTACTACATGTGACTGTAAATAACCAATAAAATATCCTTACATTTAGCATGTGAAAGACATATTTCTAGAGTGGAATTGTCACATTTGTGTGGAATCAGAGCTGAAAATGAATACATTTGCTATCAGCCCAAAGTAAATGTTAGACTCAGAGACAGAATGAAAGGTGTGTTGGATCGAGTGTGTCTTCTTGCTAATTTCCACATGTTTGCCTGTAGCCATTTAGGAACTCAGAGAGTCAGAGAGAAAGTTAATTAAAATGACCCCGATCAAAGAAATTTTGAATAAGATATAAATTTGTCAGAAAATTCAGTTGGTAATTGGTTCACTGCAACACATGGAGGTCTGTGTTTGCATAAGTGTAATTGATATAAAAGAGCAGCTAAACTTCAATCTAAGAGACGGAAAGTTTACAAAGTGGGTTGTCCTAGTATGAAAAATGTCTAATGACCTAATAATATATATTATTATTTAAGTACTGAATAGAATTCAGTTGCTCATAAATGGGCCTTACTAGAATAAAACTGAAAACCATAACCCACAAATTAATTTAAAGGTACTGTAGTCAATTAATGTAAGTTGCACAAAAATCTACAACCCTACAGTATATAGTGGGAAGATTAAACAATGCACAACTCAGCAGAATGTGACACATGTTAACATGATAAATAGAAATCAAAGTAATTAACTGATGTATCATTGCCTTACACACAAATGTTACTGTAAACTACAATGATAAAACTGAGCAACTAAGCAAATAAAATATTTTATAGTCAAGATCTATCGTTTATTGTGTCTACCTGCTGTTTTTGCTATTGGTAGTTCAAAAATATTATTTAATATAACATTCTGAATCCTGCTTAAACTACTTTGGTGCGAGCTGGGGCCTATCCTGCAGTTATCAGCTGCAAAAGCAGGAATCGGTTCTGTATAGACATCAGTCCTTCGTAGAACACACTCACATGCCCATCCACACTCAAACAAGGACAACCTGAAGTTGCCAATCAACCTAACCTAAACGTTTTTCAGAATGTGGGAAGAAAACCCACACAGAAACAGACAGAACATGCAAATTCCACAAAAAAATTTGCTCAGGCGTGGGATTCAAACCTAGGTCCCTGAATGTGCGAGGCATGAACCAACACAATAACTTCTATATTGCAAAATTATTTAAAAAGTATAATTAAAAAAACAGAGGCTCACATAAAAGCTATAGTAAAAAGGAAGCAAAAGAAGTATTTGCTCAACTAAATAAGGAAACAGATACCAAACAACACATTACGCTGGAACTTCTGGAAACTGAGTATGGGCAAGTAATGTGTTCTGCCCTTATGGGTATTAACTGAAACACAAAAATTAAAACCAAACAACACTCAACCTTATTATCTCTACTTGAAGAGTTTACCTTATTTTGTACTGAATCGAACTTAGTGGGATGTAACCTTCAGCAGCGTAGGCATTTCTCTCCTAAATAAAAGCCTGTACCTTAGTATGAGGTTTGAAAGCAGTACTTAATCATTCAGTTAAATTGTGTCTCATCTAATTTTCTTTAATGCTCTGTCCTAGTCATGGTCACCAAGGTAAATGATGTTCTGACATGAGTGTTTTCTTTACATCTAACATTCATTAATCAATAAGGTTAGAACAGCTTTTGTGATGATTTAATTCACAATTACAGTATCTGTTAATCTTTGCCATAGCCTCAGATCAGATTAGAATTTAAATAACAGATAATAAACACAATGTTTTAAGGCAGGGGTATTTCAAGACAAGTTGCAACAAAGCTTTGTCAAGAATGCAAAGAAATGTAAAATGTCCTATGTACTGCAGATTTAGTACTTCACGGTATGATTTAAAGTTAGTCGTTAGCAATAACGCTACCCAGAAGGAAAGTAAAAAAAAACACACACAAACACAACTTGATGGTGCTTTTCCTTTATGTTTGGATATGCTGAACTGCACAAGCAACGATGTACAAATTATCTCTGAAGGTAAAGGATGTGCTAAAATGCTTTCAGACTTTGTACACAATAGTTAGCCATCCCTTTCCATTAAATTACCTAAGAAACAAGGAACGCCCACATGCATATATTGTTCTACTGACCAAAAGCAATTAACACATGCTATTATAATCCCAACACACCAAGTTCTTCTTATATGAAATGTCTATCTACAAGCAGGATTAATGCATATACAGTATGATATTCTGTTGGTAATGACAGATCTCATTAAAGATCATCAGAGAAGAAGAAAAACCATGGTTAAGACCACTTTTAGGTGTGTTTGCGTACAATGTAAAAACCACATATTGTGATAGCCATTTCTTTCTGTCCATATGAAACAGCTCTTTTCCCAGTGGACCAATTTTGTTGCTTATTCTTCAAGGAACTCTGTCGCAAGAGTTCAATTTCCATTGAGATATCTTAAATAGACCATGCTGTGCAATGTTTTAAAATTTCAAAATCTCCTATTAAAAATCATTGCCAAATTTGCCAACTTATGTATCTTAAAACAGAGATTAATTTACTATTTCAGATTTACATTTAGAGAGGTTACTTCATCTTGTATGTTTTGTATTTTTTCCTTTTTTAATTTTATTATTTATTTTTACTCTTTTATTTTTTCCTCTCCAACAGTCATTTCTATCCCCAGTACAACACTCCGGTGGAGGCACATACATATATACATGCAAACCATTCATACACCAGCTTGTGCCTCCTGCTGCTAGAGTTGCATTAAATGTAAAAGTTTAAAAAAAAAAAACTTATCTGGAAATGAATGTAAGAGAAAGGGAATTATGCAAGAATCGCTCTGTAAGCGCAGAGTGAACCAATATGCACTTATACACTGAAAACAAGCTCATGGTTGCATTATCTGATTATTGTTGGGTGGTGTCTGAACGCACGCTAAGGAGAAGCAGTCGGATCATCTGCTGGCTTCCTGCTGGCATCCCACATGTTCTGCTTATCGCTTGTCGTTGTTTTCAGAGCTTGGAGCACATGATGTTTGTCTGCCAAAAAGCCTTCCAACAACTTCTTGGTTAGATGTCCGTGAACTTGTTTTAAATGTTGTCTCACTGCCTTGTCTTGCATGACTTTAAAGTGTCTCTCGCGGGACTTCAAATTGCAATCTCTTGGCACCAAGTTTCATGTTTAAGGTCCCCGTGAGATGCTCCATGGCCAATCTCTTTCATCTTGCGGGTCTTTAAAGTGTCATCCAAGAAGATCATGTCTCGCCTCCCTTGCCTCCCTTTTTTTATAATAGAGAGATTATTATTATTACTGTAAAGAACATACATTGTCCACCTGCAGCTAAAAGGTGCTCCATCTAATTAATTACATAGGAAAGGTAAAGCTTCTCCAATTAATTTAAACATCAGATGGGTTTAGAAAAGGACCAGCAGTTGATATGTAAGCAGAAGATCTGAGCTGCAGGGAAAGCAACAAGGACTGAGCTGCAGTGTATCTTCTGTAGTTTCTGTAGATTGTACTGTACAAAAACTATAGTTTGCGCCATGCTGAAACAGTTGCTTAGCTATAAATTGTATGCTAAAGACTGAGTTGGGTTATGGTTATCCATATTTGAAAGCCACTTTTGCTTCTGAATATATTGAGATTGAAATTAAAATCTTTAGATTAATATTGCCTTTGGTATTCATATTATACAAAAAATTCGTTCCTTTACAAGTTTTTAGTTGGGTAGATAATTTTCAATGAAATTATTGGGTTTATAAGTTATATTAATAGCTAGATGTGGAAATTAGAGAAGTTGCTTTTTTCCTTTCATGGAGTAAAAATGTAATTTTATGATAGTATTTGTCATTTTGCATTTATAGTTTTATTTCTTATGGTATTTCACATTATTATTGGTATGTTGGCATTTACTAAGTGGTGTGGTATTGTTACTATAATTGAGAAGAAGGGGGTTGCATTTACTGCATTAACAATAGAATTACCAGAGTCTACGAAAAAAACTCGTAGATCCGGCCCACCTTAAAACCGTTCTCACCTCTCTTTTGTCTTCTAAATGTGCCGATTAAGAGGAGCAACGAGCAGCCGGCTATTCCATCCCCCACCGTTGCAGAACGTTCACTAAGTTTTCCCAGCTCATGCCTTGTTTGATTACCTGGGAGTGACTGAACTGCTGGAGTTTTAGAATAGAAATAATAGATCGCTATTTGGAATACATGCATTTCATGCGTGTTCCGTTTCTACAGTAATCTGTGTAAACACACTGCTAAAACAGAAACTTTTTCATATTTTAGTAATAAATGTTACAAAATGTAGGCATAAACTATAGAGTGTGTAAAGCCCGAGTTCCTAAGATCAAATAAACACTTCTACAAAAGCTTCACACACCATATAACAGCTTCCGTGGCGTAGCGTGCTAAGATTTGCCTCTCAGACCGAGTGGCTCTTCTCTGCCTCACAAACATGAGTTCAATTCCCCGCTGGGGATAAAGTGTTACTTCTTTTTTTTCTTTTTAACCACAAATGGACATAAAATTTGTAAATTGGTATGCACTGTCAGTTAATGAGATCGTTATATTTTCATGTGGGATGCTCCTTTTAAAATATTTTTTTAACAATTGAGACTGCAATTAACATGAACAACTGTCCTTATAACTTATTTTTTTCAAGATCCATAACACACAGACAGACAGAGCACTGCGTAATACAGAGACAGACAGGCAGAGATATACAAACAAACAGGGAAGGCGCATGTACTGAAAGAAAAAAAAATCAACATGCGCGTTGTTTCTGCAGCACTGAATAAGCTCACCCACTCTAACATCACCCCTCCCCCGATCTGGCTCTCTAAGTAACAGCGCAAGTACAGACGCAAACCAAGTGTAATCAAGAGTCCTGGTTCGATCCCCACTCACTGCCGTTTTCAGTAGTAAGCTGCTCTTTTTGTTAATATTATACAGTACACACATGCACTTGATTTGTGTCTGTACTTGCGCTGTTACTTAGAGAGTCAGATCGGGGGAGGGGTGATGTTAGAGCGGGTGAGCTTATTCAGTGCTGCAGAAACAACGCGCATGTTGATTTTTTTTTTTCTTTCAGTACATGTGCCTTCCCTGTTTATTTGTATATCTCTGCCTGTCTGTCTCTGTATTACGCAGTGCTCTGTCTGTCTGTGTGTTATGGATCTTGAAAAAAATAAGTTATAAGGACGGTTTGCTGACTTGGAGCACCACTGCCTTACTGTGCCACAGAGACGCGAGTTCGATTCCCAGCTTTGAAGAAAGTGTTTTTTTTTCCTCAAACGGACATTGAATTTATAAATTGGTATGCACTGTAAATCATTAACTTTAAAATGTCAATCGCGGTTATTTCTGTTGATTAATTCATGCTTTTTTACTTAGAGTCAGAACAGGAGCTTTTTCAGCTTATTCAGCTTCTGATCTGACTCAAACAGCGCCAGTATAACTTCACACCCAACCTGACGCTGTTCGTTTTCAAATAATATTGCATTACTTCGACGATGTTTTCTGATTGGTACTATTTGCGTCATAAAATGATTTCTTCAAAACGTCACATATATTTGTCTCTTTCTTTTTTTAAAATGTGCGTTGTAGCACTCAGCAACTGGCCACCTGCATGTTCTTGCACACACTAAATCAGACAGCGCTATATGCAATCATCAGATTCAAATGTTAACAGTTATATAGCACAGAATGGAAATCAGCAGTTCTTAGCATTCCACCTACTGTAACTTGCTTTCTTTTTTCTTCGGTTATAGTCTTGAATAAAAGTGCACTTGTTTTATTATACTTTTACATCAACATATGTTCCTGTGTTTGAGCTACATGGGCATACTCAAAAAATACACGTGTAATGCCACGAAAAGTGCATGCAGACACTTCAGTTCGCAGGCATTGGTACGACAATGCAGTCACAAGTACACTGCAGAGCTTTAGTGCGTCTTTATGTGAAAACAGCATCAGATGGGGAGTGTCTGATGATTGCATATAGCGTTGAAGTTACTGCTCTTTACTATGCTTTCCTCTGCATGTCCTGGATTACAAAAGAAACAGCATACAGCAACACGTGGGGACTGGCAATACTGGGGGAAAAAAACACGCGGTCGTATGTATCGTGATACACTGCAGAACTATAGTGCGTCTTTATGTAAAAACAGCAGTGTCAGGTGGGGGGCGGTAGGGATGGATCCTGAACGCGACTGAGACAATGAAAAGTGAATTTTAAAAAAATAAAGCTAACCTTTACAAATATCATAAATTACACCCGCTGTTACAGACTGAAATCAAATGTATCATTTTATTGTAAAATAGTGAAAATAAGAACACTTCTCAAATGGGAGTTGTGCAGGATCGAACTCATGAGAGTCTGATTCCCAGTCAGCGACTGATACTGTTACGCCATGGAAGCAGTGATAGTTAAGTCATGTCAATGTCTCACACTAAGACGGGTTTTTTTGGCGGTGGCTTTTTTTTGTATCTTTTGTGAAAGTGTTTCTTTGATATTTGGACTTCAGGCTTCATACATTATATAGTTTATGCCTACATTTTGTCATTTGCTACTAGAATATTGTAAACCGTTTCTGTTTTAACAATGTGTTTACACAGATTACTGTAGAAATGCAACACATATGAAATGTGTGTGTTCCAAATAACAATCTTATTATTTCTACTCTAAAACTCCACTTCACTCCCAGATAATCAATCAAGGCATTAGCTGGGAAAAGCTTGTTTACGTTCTAAGTCATTGGGGGGATGGAATAGCCGGCTGCTGGCAGCTTGTCTTTATCAGTACATTTAGATGACAAAAGACGCTGGCGGAGAGGTGAGAAAGGTTTTAAGAAGCGATTTAAGGTGGGCCGGATCTACGAGTTTTTTCGTAGGCTCTGGTAATTCTAGTGTTAAATGCTCATTTTGGATGGTTATTGGGGATTTTATTTTATGGTATCCTTTTTGTTATTAAAAAAAACAAAGCAAAACAAATGACAGTTCTGTCACAAAAAAAAAAAAACAAAACATCCATACAAGCCAAAGGGGGAAAATTAAAAATTTTAGTAATACAGATGCCTGACTCTTGAAAGTTACTGACGGTACACTATTATAGTCACATTCTTGCTTATTCCTGGGAAAATTAATGCTGTTTATGTGTTTGGATTCTCCTTAAAGAAAACACCCATTTCTTCTTTAATTTCTTGTAAGGAGAGTGCAAGCTAAACTGACACACTAGCAGCATGGTCATGTCAAAGATGGATAATATTAACAAGTAGAGTTTTAACCTTCTTTGTGAGTGATTCAGTTTAAACAACTGGCAAAAATGTCATTTATCAGCTTTATACAAAATGTAAGTGGTTTAGCGGTTATTTATTCTGACAGTTATTAGACTTTGAAATGAAAGGCTTCGTAATGATCAAATTTGCACACTAACAGATAATTAATGACCACGAGCATTTCATTCTGTCTGTCTGTCACAAAGGCTAGTTACATTTCTTTTGAGTCTTAATGAAGTAATACTGATTGACTGAATGATAGCTTAAGTACCCCAACTACATGATACTTGCATCTATTCATTTAGTGGACAGTTTAATTCTGAGCCATTTACATATCACAATGTGGCATTTGAGAAGGTGTTGGGGGATTAAACCGGCAATGTTCCATTCATAATCAATAGACCAAGTCTGTAATATATTAAATATTGAATTTTTTAGGCAAGTATAATACATTTTGTTATTCTTTAAAACCAGCTAATTCTAATTCAGGCTGGTGGTTCTCCTAGCTGAATGTGGGTGGGGGGGCATGAAGCAGATCAACCCATCAGAGGACACAAGCACCTGCAGATCCACAGTCAGTCATATTTGGGCAGTTTACAGTCACAAATTAGCCAAATTAACGGATTCAACTTTAGAATATGGCAATAACTCATAAATATATGGGGAAAATGTGCAAACTTTAACTTTAAGACTCAGCACCTGGAGACAAAAGCACTAAACAGAGTGCCACCATGTTTCCTCATCAATCATTATTGCATGAAATGACATCAACATCATTCACCATAACAACATGCTTTAAAAAGCAAACAATGCTAACAATATTGAATAACATATACAAAATTATCAGTGCAATAAAAATTAAACAGCAAAGGCTCAACTCAAACACAATAACAAGCTTAAAAAGTAAAAAAAAAATCCTTTCTGAAAAATGTAAATAAAATAATAAAATAAATTGTATAAAGACAGGTATATAAAAATGGTAGTAAAGACTGATTAATTATATATAGATACATATATAAACAAAATCAAAATACCTGTAATGAAAAGTGCTGGAGAGATGATTCTAAAATATTTTTAAAAACTTTATTTGGTAGAGAGCTGTTCCAATAATTAAAGACATTCTGAAAGATATTATTTACTTAACATTTATTCAACTGAAATATAAACAGAAAACAAAAAGTAGAGATACAGGAAAACCCCGTAAAAGAGTACAGCCATGCTTTATAAACTGACAACATAATTAATATAGTGTGCTAAACATACATGTTCACATCCTTTACTTTTTGTCTTTAATTTAGAAACACAGGAAATGGAAGCATGCCATTTTCACTTTTTTTTCCAGGATTTACCTTACATATAAATTATTCTGCCCATTCTGTCTGCGTGTACTTTATTGATTTTAAAGCCACACAAGACATGTCAGTTATGCTATGCAGGATAATCTAAGAATCTAGGGGACGGTTTGAGAATATACAGGGGCCAAAACGTCTGCCCTAAGGCAAGTGAAAGCGCTGTAAGAGATGCATTGAATGCTGTAGTTGCCTTGGAAACTCGCTACACAGTATGGTGCATTCCACTCCAATGCGGAACAAATTCATTCTACTTAAATCCAAAAGCTTACCCTTTCATGGTGAGCAGCAGACACATACTTGAGAATTCTGCTGCACAAGCAATAGGTAGAATTAGCAAAAATATTCTGCTAAAATGCTGAGAGGATCACATTACATGCAGAGAGAGCAGACAAAAGCCTGACAATGTATTACAAACAGGAGAGCTTCAACATTTTTAAATGTTTTCCTAAAAGTGCAGAATACAAAACATTGAGAGGAGTAAATCTCTGGATACTGCCTGCCTCTGTAACAGTGGAAAAAAATAAACAAATTCAAAATGTCATAATGTAAACAGTTTAACATTCTCTATTGAAATCTTAGTAATTAACTGTTTCTTTACTTAAAGGTGAAGGAGTTGAATGTATTAGTCTTCTCATTATATTGTACATCTTTTTCTTCTTAATTTAGTGGTTGAAGGACAGACTGCTGTATCATGAAATGCTAGCTGGTGGGCTTATGTCACAAGATTCACTTTCAGAGGCTTGGATATTAGGAATCACAGCTGAGAATAATTACATGCAAGATTAATTATAAATTGCTAAAGTAATTGTTATATTACAGATTTCGACCTCTACTCTCCTCATTTGTTAGTGCCTTGTAATATCAGAGGTAATTTGTGATTAACTACATTTAAATGGCCGAGTGTGCCATCAAACAGTAGCTGGAAGACCAAAAACAAATACTCTAGCAGGACATTAAACAATTTAAATGGAAACAATGCTTTGCTGTTTTCTGATTATTGTCTACCCATAAACAATTAAATATATGAGTATAACTGCTTTTTTAATTAATGAGAAAAATATTTTCTTGATTTCTTCAATGTACTATTTGATTTACAGTGACTGATTTGCATTATAATTTGCTGTTTATGTATTTACGTTTGTTAATTTTGGATGAAATTAAAAGCTACAGTAAGCTTCAATACCCATATATAATTTAAAAATCTCTGGCAAGTAATTCATTTATATATCTAGCTGTGAAAAGTATACAGTGCCTATCATCAGTTGGTTTTGGACCCCTTGCCCTATCTAGATATTGGTTCAAATCCCGATTTGGTGCTCTTTGTGTGAAATATGATATTGTTATTTTCACTGCTTTTAAATTACTTTCAGACAATGGCCCTCCAGTGTGTTAGTGTGAATGACAGGCATTGGTGACAAAAAGATCCTTATGAGGGTTTGAACCCTTTTTTATCACATTCCTGCATTTGTTATTGAGAAATGAGAAAAATACACGACTGACAGCTCATTGCAGGGTATAGACGGAGCAAGGCAAACCCAAGTTCACACAGGTCCCCCAATCCATCACAATCACAATGCATACGTGTTTGCACACACACATTCATAATAAGGCTGTTTTTTGCAGCTATCACTCAGATCTGGGAGCTGCATGTTATCTGACAGCAGAAATTCATTTTCCCTGAATTAGAAGCCTGCATGATTGAATCTAGCACTTGTCTAATGACAAGCATCAATGTAATGCTCTCAGGCAGAACAATGCCTCACTCACAGTATATGACACTAAGGGCTGCAGCTTTTTTAAAATAATATTACAACCTATAAAATACACAAGTTATATTGCATGTGGAGCTTCAATATATACAATAAGAATGTAATGCAGTAGATGAAATAAACAAAAATATCATTGACTCTTTATTCGCTTTTTGTTCAATTTATGATAAAAACCCTGTCTGCTCACAATGTAAACAGAAGTGCAAACCCTCTACTTTCCCAGCTTCATCAATCTATCCATTGTGATGGGCGGCCACGGCCATTTCCTGGCTAGGACACCAGCTGGAAGGAAGGACAGAGGGAGAGAGCATGTACAAGACACTACCTTCCCCAGGACACTAGAGGACAGCCCTCCTGGGTGCTGTAGAACCATGGAGTCCAGCAGGGCATGCTGGGCATTGGAGTTTGGCACAGCCATGTTGGTTTCCATGGAGGCCACCAGGGGGAGCTGCAGAGGCCTACACTGGACTTTCACCACACTTGGCAGTGATTCCAAACCTGATTAACGAGCCACCTGAAACACTCCCTGGGCCAATATAAAAGGAGCTGCCTCACTCCACTCAACGAGTCAGAATCGGGTGGAAGAGGATAAGGAGAGGAGAGGAGAGGAGAGGAGAGGAGAGGAGAGGAGAGGAGAGGAGAGGAGAGGAGAGGAGAGGCGAGGCGAGGCGAGGCAATAACAAAGGGAGAAGAAAGGAAGAAGACAGGACCTTATATATGGTGGTTGGTGTACTGAGCTTTTAAGGGGAACGAAGGAGGCGCACTTCCCGTGTGGAAATAAATGTGTGCTGTGCTGAACCCGTGTTTCTGCCTGTCTGTGTTGGGGTTGGGGCAGATGGAGCGCCATGTTTTCTACACTATAGAAATAACTATGAGTTTTCCTGTTGACACATTTGATGACCCCATTCCACTTTCAGCTTCCCTCTAGAAAG
This sequence comes from Erpetoichthys calabaricus, assembly GCF_900747795.2. Lineage (NCBI taxonomy): Eukaryota > Metazoa > Chordata > Cladistia > Polypteriformes > Polypteridae > Erpetoichthys > Erpetoichthys calabaricus. The sequence goes on from NC_041397.2 coordinate 149,446,998, forward strand.
TGATGCCAACTTGAAGCATTCAATACTAAGTCATTTGTCCATGCATGAATATTCTGAATGCATTTTAAACATAAGTTCATAGGAAGGCAATGGACATTACAAAAGCTGTAGGTGTAAGGTAGAAGGCAAATCTAAGGTAAGATACAATGTAAGATATGTTTGCACCTATCAGGTCAGTTAATGCATTCCAGTCAACCTTTCTGGGAGGACAATGACTGTATAATTAAACTGTACTTCCTAAGGTAAATCCAGGTGAACATGAAGAGCACAAAGAAATGACACTTGGCACAGTAACATCAAAGCTTAAATGTATCGTGTTGGTTCTTTTTTTTTTTTTATAAATGGTAATACTTTTGTTTAGGTACTGCAAAAATGCATCTATTACTCATTTGCTCTTATGTAACAAAAGCTTAGCAAAGGCCTCTTTTGTTCTTAATTATAAAACATCAGTAAATAGGTTCTTCATCTCTGTGGAGCAAGACATTTTATATGCAGGTAAAAGTACATATGAATTCCCAGGTTTTATACTAAAGCATGAAACAAAAGAAATATGTCTCACATAGGCCAACTCTGACTATTCCAAAGTGGAAAGATTTTAGTATACTATATTGCTCAGATGAATGACCACTTTACTAATGTCATGCAAGTGTTATTAACAACAAAAAAAGCCTTTGTTTTGTTAATAACTTGTTATGTAACAGTAAATGAGTAATGGATGCATTTTTGCAGTACCAGAAATAAAGTGTTACCTATAAATCAGCCTGGACTAAGGCATCTTTTTTAAATGCAGCACTTCCTAATAATAAAAAAATGGAAGCTATTGTAACTCAGTGTTTCTTGATATTATTCAAAGGTCAGGATTCAGTTCCTAGTCCAGTCTCTACTTTTGCTTTAAAAATAACTAGGGGGCCTCGCCCCCTGCTCACTTCGCTCACCAACCCCCATGTTTGATTTTCCGGATACACACTTTTAAGATTTTTTTTTCTTTGAATTGTTGCTACTTCATTAGTTTCACTTTTATTTCTGAACTTCTGTAAAAACAACTTCTCTTTTAAATGAGGTCAGTGAGACATGTGTTTAATGACTTTGTACCATAATTCAGGATAGGTTTCTCTGTTTGGAATTCCAGCACAGACAAAGCGATCCACATCATCAGCAGTTAATTATTTTTTTTGCAAAGTAACCAATAAATGCATGTGAATTAAAACACGTTTTTGAAATTCTGTGACTTAAACTTCAAAGCCTTACAATATTTACATACTTCTGACATATCACCTGTGTCCATATATTTGATCGCTATTTGCCTTTTAGTTATTTCTCTGAGTAATAATTGATCTTTTTTCGCACTAATATTATGTTTACTGTCTTTGTTTTGACACTGTCGTTTTTTTCTGCTTTCATATTCTGTATCTTGCTCTGCATGTGTTTTGCGCCTATGTCTTTTGAATTCCAGTTTTAATTATCTCTAACCTGCTCTCTATGTGTTTGGCTCCTTTGTTTTGTAACCTCTTTATGATGTTTTACTTTGTTTTCTACTCTGTCTTTTATTTCTGACCTCGCTTTGTCCTGCTTTTTTTTCAATGACACCTGGTCCGTGGTGATTATTTTCCCTTTTTTGAGTAATAATTTCCGTTTGTTTGCACTACTGCAATCATTACTTTCTTTTTTTTTTATACTTTCTAATTTTCCTACTTTCATATTCTTTAACTTTCTCCACATTTGTATCGCGCATATGTTTTTTTTTTTTGAGCCTTTCGAATTCCACTGCTTTCATAATCTGCTCTGCATGTGTATAGCACCAACGTCTTTATGAAGTTATACTTTGCCTTTTACTCTGTCTTTTAATTTTGAGCCCGATTGAATGTGCTTTGTTTCAATTCCACTTGTTATGGGCTGATAATTACTTTCCTTATTTTCTGAATTTGCACCTAGATTATTTTTTCTTTTTTTCTTTCCAACGCTTTTGAGTCTGTTTTTTCAGCACTGCTTTCTTCTACGCTTATTCGTCGACATTTCATTTATAATGTATTGTCCTTATACGCTTTATATGCGCTGAGACCCTGGATCTGTGTGCGCTCAAATCCTTCACAAGACTGAATGTTTTGCTGCCACGTTGTCTTATTTGATATTGAATGTAAGTAGGGCGCGTCTTGCAAGAATCTCATGTTCTGCGTCATCGCAAGACGGTCCTGGGTCAATCCCTTGGCACAATGTCTCATGTTTAAGGTCCTCATGGGTCTTTTAACTGTCTTCCGTGATCTTAACGTGAAGATCACATCTCGACGCCCTACTGTTTCTCTCCAGGATTTTTTTTTATAATAGAGAGATATCATTGTGATAAACAGCTTGTTGTCAGTACAGGACTAATTTCTTGTTCTTGGAACAAATATCGTTGCAAAGCGATTAAATCAATAAAACCACAATATTTAGGCACAATATATATAGTAATACACAAACAGCTGCAATCCTTACAAAATCTTTGTGCATCTTTGTATGAACCATTATAGCTTCCTCTGCATGTTTTAAAAGAGATATATGGCTCCTTAATTAGTCCATTTTATGCAAGTACTGTATACTGTAGTAACCATCACAAGATAAACAGGTATTTTCTAAACACGTGAAAACAATGTTTTCTACTCAGATTCCAAAATATACTTAGTGAATGATGAAAATATAAAAGGACAGGGAACAGCAATACAGTATAGAGTTTCCATTTCAGACATTTGTCCTTGACTGATTTCACTTTTACCCTCCCACATTATTTTCTTACAGATGATCAACCTTGATGTACAGACTGCCATGAAGCATTGTTTTTAAAGCCTTTGCAAAATATCCCTATAACTCTGAAGGACATGCTCACTCACACACAGTACAGATTGCTCTGATGGTTTCTCTCAGAATTGCTTTCAACATTCACAATATGGCAAGGAAAAGAACAAAAAGGCAAAGTAAAAAGGAGCAGAAACTAGGTTTTGATGCAACCAAATCCAAAGCAAAAATCCAAAAACAGTACCTTAATATTAATGTAGCAGTCAAAGGCCAGAGAGTCCAAACGTAAAAAAACAAAGCAAAAATCAAACACAAACCACTATCACTGCCGAAGTTGTTGAAACATGAAAAAGGAAGGTTGTTCAAAAATGTTACACTTCAAATACCCTATGATGGACATTCTCCACCACCTACCCTACTGCCTACACCAAATGTACCTCCTCTTTTAGTATTTACCTTTCTTTACTATCCATTTAGTTTTTTCAGTTACTGGATGAATGGCTAAAAGCATGATAGATTTTCTGTCATTTCTGGCATTGCATTTCAGCATCTTCTGTAATGGTATCTTAGTTTTGCATTTCACAATTCAGTGTAATTTTTTTTCATGTAGTAGAAGAAATAATTAAATACAAATGACGATTCTAGGACAACAATCAGGACTAAGCCGATTTTAAACTGGATGATCTTTGAAATTTTGCAGCCCACTGACAGTATATGTAGTAACTTTCAGTAATACTGTTTAGAATTACTTTGTCTTTGTTCTCAAAGTGTGGTTTGCAGACCAGCAGTAGTACTGAACTGAGTCATGTGGTCTGTGGGATGACAGTCATCAGGGCAAAGTCAGGAAGGGCATCCAGTGTAAAATTTTGCCAAATCAATATGCGGACAACAATACAAATTTCCATACTGGATTGGTCGAACCTGGGTTAACAATGACCGCCACCAGTACTGTTAGTCAACAGGGTGCTGGCGGAAATTTGGCTACTGTTGGCCGAAGAAGAAGTAGTAGAAGAAGGAGAAGAAGAGGGGGGAGATGTGTCCTGAGGCAGGAGGAGAGGAGGAAGGATAAAGAGAGTGGAACTGAGGGTAGGAACTTTGAATGCTGGCAGTATGACTGGTAAGGGGAGAGAGTAGATATGATGGAGAGAAGTAAAGTTGATATATTGCGCCTACAACAGACTAAATGGAAGGGGAGTAAGGCCAGGTAGATCGGAGGTGGATTCTGTTCTATCATGGTGTGGATAGGAGGAGAAATGGAGTAGGGGTTATTCTGAAGTAACAGTATATTAAAGAGTGTTTTGGAGGTGAAAAGAGTGTCAGACAGAGTAATGATTACGAAGCTGGAAATTGGAGGTGTGATAATGTTGTTAGTGCATATGCCCTGCAAGTTGGGTGTGCAATGGATGAGAAAGAAGATTTTTGGAGTGAGTTGGATGAAGTGATAAACAGTGTACCCAAGGGACAGAAAGTGGTGATTGGAGCGGATTTCAATGGGCAGGTTGGTGAAGAGAACAGTGGAGACAAGGAGGTGATGGGTAGGTATGGTGTCAAGGAGAGGAATGAAGAAGGTCAGCGGACAGTGGATTTTGCCAAAAGGATGGACATGGCTGTGGTGAATATGAATTTCAAGAAGAGGGAGGAACATAGGGTGACGTACAAGAGTGGAGGAAGATGCACACAGGTAAATTACATCCTAGGCAGAAGAGTCAATCTGAAGGAAATTGAAGACTGCAAAGTGGTGGCAGAGGAAAGTGTAGTTAAGCAGCATAGGATGGTGGTCTGTAGGATGACGCTGGAGATCAAGAAGAGGAAGAGAGTGAGGGCAGAGCCAAGGATCAAATGGTGGAAGTTGAAAACGGAAGACTGCAAGGTTGAGTTTAGGGAGGAGGTGAGACAGGCACTGGGTGGCAGTGAAGAGTTACCAGACAGTTGGGAAACTACAGCAGATGTAGTAAGGGTGACAGCAAGAAGGGTGCTTGGCGTGACATCTGGACGTAGGAAGGAGGAAAAGGAAACCTGGTGGTGGAATGGGGAAGTACAGGAGAGTATATAGAGGAAGAGGATGGCAAAGAAGAAGTGTGATAGTCAGAGAGATGCAGAAAGTAGACAAGAGTACAAGGAGATAAGGCGCAAGGTGAAGAGAAAGGTGGTGAAGGCTAAAGAAAAGGCATATGATGAGTTGTATGAGAGGTTGGACACTAAGGAGGGAGAAAAGGAACAGTACCAATTGGGTAGGCAGAGGGACCGAGCTGGGAAAGATGTGCAGAAGGTTAGGATAATAAAGGATAAAGATGGAAACGTACTAACAAGTGGGGAGAGTTTGTTGAGCAGATGTAAAGAGTACTTTGAGAGGCTGATGAATAAAGAGAACGAGAGAAAGAGAAGAGGTTAGATGATGTGGAGATAGTGAATCAGGAAGTGCAACAGATTAGCAAGGAGGAAGTAAGGACAACTATGAATAGGATGAAGAATGGAAAAGCCGTTGCTCCAGATGACATACCTGTGGAAACATGGAGATGTTTAGGAGAGATGGGAGTGGAGTTTTTAACCAGATTGTTTAATGGAATCTTGGAAAGTGAGAGGATGCCTGAGGAGTGGAGAAGAAGTATACTGGTGCCGATATTTAAGAATAAGAGGGATGTGCAGGACTGTAGTAACTACAGGGGGATAAAATTAATGAGCCACAGCATGAAGTTATTGGAAACAGTAGTGGAAGCTTGGTTAAGAAGTGAGGTGATGATTAGTGAGCAACAGTATGATTTCATGCCAAGAAAGAGCACCACATATGCAATGTTTGCTCTGAGGGTGTTGATGGAGAAGTATAGAGAAGGCCGGAAAGGAGTTGCGTTGCGTCTTTGTGGACCTGGAGAAAGCATATGACAGAGTGCCTCGAGAGGAGTTGTGGTCTTGTATGAGGAAGTCGGGAGTGACAGAGAAGTATGCAAGAGTTGTGCAGGATATGTACGAGAGAAGTGTGACCATGGTGAGGTCTGCAGTAGAAGTGATGGATGCATTCAAGTTGGAGGTGGGATTACATCAGGGATCGGCTCTGAGCCTTTTCTTATTTGCAATGGTGATGGACAGGTTGACAGACGAGATTAGACACGAGTCCCCATGGACTATGATGTTTGCTGATGACATTGTAATCTATAGTGGTAGTAGGGAGCAGGTTGAGGAGACCCTGGAGAGGTGGAGATATGCTCTAGAGAGGAGAGGAATGAAGGTCAGTAGGAACAAGACAGAATACATGTGTGTAAATGAGAGAGAGGTCAGTGGAATGGTGAGGATGCAAGGAGTAGTTGGTGAAGGTGGATGAGTTTAAATACTTGGGATCAACAGTACAGCATAATGGGGATTGTGGAAGACAGGTGAAAAAGAGAGTGCAGGCAGGGTGGAATGGGTGGAGAAGAGTGTCAGGAGTGATTTGTGACAGACGGATATCAGCAAGAGTGAAAGGGAAGGTCTACAGGACGGTAGTGAGACCAGCTATGTTATATGGATTGGAGACGGTGGCACTGATCAGAAAGCAGAAGACAGAGCTGGAGGTAGCAGAGTTAAAGATGTGAAAATTTGCATTGGGTGTGATGAAGATGGATAGGATTAGAAATGAGTACATTAGAGGGTCAGCTCAAGTTGGACGGTTGGGAGACGAAGTCAGAGAGGCAAGATTGTGTTGGTTTGGAAATGTGCAGAGGAGAGATGCTGAGTATACTGGGAGAAGGATGCTAAGGATAGAGCTGCCAGGCAAGAGAAAAAGAGGAAGGCGTAAGTGAAAGTTTATGGATGTGGTGAGAGAGGACATACAGGTGATGGGTGTAATAGAACAAGATGCAGAGGACAGAGGGATATGGAAAAAGATGATCCACTGTGGCGACCCATAGCGGGAGCAGCCAAAAGAAGAAGAGGAAGAAGAATAAGTTGTTCACTTAGTTAAGCATTTATTTGTAAAAATCAAGATTGCTAGTGTGGTAAGACAGCCCTCAGACACAGACAGACAGACACTGAAGTGCTGCTGTCCAGGGTTCCATAATCATCTGGGCACCCCCTGTCGGTGGCCACAGGCCCCAACAAGGATGAGTTTCCAAGCTCTTATCCCGTGGCACCCATGCAGACCAGGGCGGCTGCCCTCTCATGGCCCAGGGAAGGTATGGTCCCTCTCCCGGTCCTTCTCGGTGTCCCGGCTGGGTAGGATCCCCAGCTGTCCGCCACACTAGTCAACAACCAACTAAATCAGTATACTTAGATACATGAAAAATAGTCTACAACAACAGACACGGAGCACACTGTCTAACTTTCTTGGACAGGAACAACTTTTACTTCATCTTCAAGCCTTCCTGCTCAGCACCTCTTTGTTGTAGTTGCTCCAAACCCGTTTTCCTGAACCACGCTTTGCACAACTAAAAATGAAATGCAATTAACTTTAGTATGATATAAGAATCATCACATTTCAAAGGATATTCAAAGATTTCCTGTAATTGTGTAACCAATGGTTAAACAACCCAAAATGAAAAAAAAAATTAAATAAAAGTTCAGATGGCAACAGCACATTTGCATATTTCACAGAAAAATTAAAACCTATTGAAAATGTCTGTGCCTTCAGGCAGTGTGGTGTAGTGGTTAAGGTTTTGAACTTCAAACGCTGAGGTTGTGGGTTTAAATCCCGTTACTGACACTGTGTGACCATAAGCAAGACACTTGACCTGTCTGTGCTCCATGGAAAGCCAACAGAAAAGTAACCAATTGTATCATCAATGTTGTTAGTCACCTTGGATAAAAGCATCAGCCAAACAAGTAAATGTAAAATGTAAATGACTGAAAACACAGGCCATTAAATAAAATGAGATAATTAATTAACAGAACGATATGACTTTCCTTAATGTTAACACAATAGAATATACATCCAATTGTTAGTGAATTATTATGTGGCCGTTTGTGGCTAATTTTCAATTAAAATCTTTTCTAATTAAATTTTATTGAAGCAAAGCATTTATATGTTAGGGGTCAACAACTCAAAAATAAGTACAAAATATGCACCTAATAATACCAGTCACTGTTCTAAAGAACTGACATTTTGGGTGTTTACCACTTTGTTGTTGTCATCATTGCATCACTTCTTCTGTAGAGGATATATCAGAATAGTGCATTTCTTAACACTTCCTTCATTTGTTGCAGTCTTTTGTAATCTGTATCAGTAAATTAATGTCAAGTTCCACCACAGTGCTAGTTTGGCTTAGAACATCCAATCAAAGTGTTAGTGATCACCCACACAATTTTTAGTTTCTTCTGCTTTGCATCTATCCAGCTAACAGTACACATTTTCTCCATTTCTCCATTTTCCTCACATGTCCATACCTTCTTACTTAATGTTTTATTGACCAATACCTCCTCCAGTCAACACTTCATAATAGTTTTTATCCTTAGACTTTCTAGGTGTATTTTATTATCTTTTTTCCCCTAAGCAAATATATTCTCCATTACCTGCAACTATTTGTCCAGCCGCAGGAGTTTCTAATACATACGGTTATGCTGGCCTAATACATACTGAATCTAGTACATATTTTGCTTAAGCTTATTTACTATATATTTGTCACAGATGATACCTCTGATCTTCATCCTGTTTTCAGTCTGCAATCTCAGCTAACACCCTTTAATTTTGCAACAAAATGCCCTAATGCTGTCTAAACTTTCACCTTCTCCATTTGCATGAATATTAGAAATGTTTTTCATTTGTTAACTAGTAGGCCATGTTATTTATAGAACTTGACCCAGTCTTATACCACCTGCTGCAGGTTTTCATTTTTTCCACCAGTGCTACTGTACATTGTCTGCAAACATTAATTTCTTCAATAACTCTCTAACTTTACCACTTTTCTTTCAAAAGTACTCCATCATCTCAGTAAACACATTTCGATTCAATGCATTATTGCCTACCATAATACCTGTGACACCATAAATTCTTTCCTGTCCCTAAAATAGGTTAATGACTCTGCTTTTACAATCCCATTTCTAAATAGTTGGACGCTGTATGAAATGTAAATAAAAACAGAATGTAATGATATACAAATCATGTAAAACTTATATTTAATTGAATGTAGTACAAAGACAACATGTCAAATGTTAAACCTTGTCGTATTTCTCGCTTCATACTGCACCAAATGTTTTCACTGGGTGATGGGTCTGGACTACAGGAAGGTCAATTTAGCACCCATACTGTAGAGTCATGCTGTTCTAAAATGTGCAGAATGCAGTTTGGCATCATCTTGCTGAAATAAGCAAGGCCTTCCCTGAAACAAATGTCATCTGGAAGCCAGTATATGTTGCTCCTAAAACTATATATATATCATTCCTCTTTATTGCCGCCTTCCCAAATGTGCAAGCTACACATGCTATGTGTATTAATGCACTCCCCATACCATCACAGATGCTGGCTTTGAAACTATGTACTAATAGCAAGCCAGAAGGTCCCTCTCCTCTTTAGCCCGGTAGATGCTGCATCTATGATTTCCAAAAAGAATATCAAGTTTTGATTCATCCTGCGACAGGACATTCCTCCACTTCACTTCAGTATATCTTAAATGAACTCGGTTCCAGAGAAGGAGGTGGTGTATTTGGATTCTGTTTATATATGGTTTCTTTTTTGCATCGTAGAGTTTTAACTTACATTTGTGAATGCAGCAATGAACTGTGTTCACAGACAGTAGTTTTCAGGAGTGTTCCTGAGCCTATGCAGTGGCTTTTACTATTGAATCATGTCCGTTTAATGTAGTGCTGCCTGAGGGCCAGAAGATCACGACCATCAAATCCTGTTTAATCGCTTTGTCCCTTGCATACAAAGATTTGTCCAGATTCTCTGAATCTGTTTATAGTATTATGTACCATAGATGATGAAATCCCCAAATCTTTGAAATTTTAAAACATTGTACGTTATTCTTAAATTGTTGCATTGTTTGCCTGCGCAGTCTTTCACAGAGTGCTGAACCCTTCACCATCGTTACTTCTGAGAGACTTTACCCCTCTGCCATACTCTTTTTATACCAAATCATGCTACCGACCATTTTCCAATTAATCTCATTAGTTGTGAAAAGTTCCACGAGGTGTTTTTTTAAATCAGCATTACACAACTTTGCCAGTCTTTTGTTTCCCCATCACAACTTTTTTTGGAACATGTTGCTGGCATTAAATTCAAAATGAGCATATATTTTTCATAAAACAATACAATTTCTTAGTTTCAGCATTTGATATGTTGTCTTTGTTCTACTTTCAATTAAATATGGGTTTAAATGATTTTAAAATCATCACATTCTGTTTTTATTTAGATTTTACACCGCATCCTAACTTATTTCGGAAACAGGGTTGTATATCACCCAATAGTATTCCAAAAGTCTTATCCAGGTCTCCCTTGTAGCAAAGGATAAATATGGAATTTCTCAAATATAGACATGGCCATGCTATTTTATAAGATGCATGCAATCTCCATATATTGATCTCTACTCAAGACATCCTAGGCTTGAAAATGGATGCATTTGGTAAACTTTGTTTTTGTACCAGTGCCCCATACCCCTAGTTTTAACTGGAAGAACAGGCATGGTATATACATTTTTCATAATTTATCAAAAATGATTAATTTAAGTAAATAATTTCCTGTAAATAAACATTTTTGACTTGAAAAATAAAAACCTTATCCCTTAATAATGAACATATAGGATGACAGCATTGAATGACCTATCAAGGTCATCAAAACAAACCTACAGTTTCTCATTGAGTTTTAACAGTTGGTAGAGTCTCTGTCTTCAGCTGTAATTCTATATGGCCAAAACAGCAATTGTTCTTCTTCAAACTGTTTTTATAATTCCCTTATTTGTTTTCTACTTATTCTATTTTCTGTTAATTTTGTACTATGAACTGGCATTGCAATCTCTCATCATGCACATTACCATTTCCTCCCAAATCAGTACCATGATTTTAACTTTCCACTGTTTTGGGGATTTTGTTCTACATATATATCTTACTCAAAACTCAATGCAGCCATCTATTTCTCCACTCACCACAAATCTTTTTCATGTGTGGCCACCTGGTCCATTCCCGGTGCTTTATTATTTTTCATTCAGAGAATAGCCCAATAAAATTCCTTCTTTGTTAACTTTCATGTATCCCTCCTGTGTAATCAGTCTGGTCCTCTCAATCTATGTCTTTCACATACAAGTTATTCATACAACTACTGCAATAGGCATTCAAAGTACTTCTTCTGTCTCCCACTGATCCTGTCTGGCTGGGTGGACAGGTTCACAGCTGTGTCATTTACAAACAGTGCAACTCCCACTTCTTTGGCCTCATTATTTTCTTTGCTGGCTGAAGTATCAACTTCTGTGCACTGACCTCATTTCAGATCATGTTTTAATACTATTTCCTAAGGGCATCTCTTTCTTGCATTTACAAAATCCTTTTTAGCTTACTTCCATGTTTGCTGCACTGAACTGCTGCTTTAGTAGGGGTCTGATTGGTCTCTTTCCCAATTTTCACTCTTTTGGTATTTACTTCCCACTTCATACATTTTATAGCAGATTCTGCTGCTAATAATTGATGTTTTACCCTACAGCTGCACAAAAAAAAAAAAAAATAAATAAAAATGTCATTAGTTAGTGTCATTTGTAATGTCTGACAAAATTAAACATGTCAGATCAAAATTCAGAAGTGGAAAAGAAGCATGGGAAAGGCACTATATAAATAAAATATTATTATTACTATTATTATAATAAATGAACAGAGCTCTCAAGCATCAGGGTTCAGACCCAAGCGTGTTCAAAGTGAGATCAGATGGACTGTGCTAGGGACTATTTCTCTTGGAAGCTAGTATTCTCCATAAACATATAAGCAACATTATCTAATTACCTCTAATTGAATGTTATGCACTTACTTATATTTTAAAAAAGTATTATTATGAATGAGATTTTTACATAATTAGAGCTTTATCAATGTATACATGCTGTATTTGTAAATTAATCATATTTCCAGATACAACACCCAATACCTTAACCTTTTATCTTCAAAAAAAAAAAAACAACAAAAAACTGGCATTGCTTAATTTTATGTCAAATAAACTTACAGATGTCAGTGAAAGGGTCCAGACATTATTATTTATTCTACATCTAAAGATAGATTACCCCATCCCATCCATCCATCCATTTTCCAACCCGCTGAATCCGAACACAGGGTCACGGGGGTCTGCTGGAGCCAATCCCAGCCAACACAGGGCACAAGGCAGGAACCAATCCTGGGCAGGGTGCCAACCATCCACCTATATGTTAATATGTATTCTATGCATCCATGTTTCATTCCACTAAAAAAAAAGGTTAAATAAGGTGTATTAATGTACCTCTGTTTAGTGCACTGTATGTAGCATTTTCATGTCTCTCTATTATATAAAAAAAACTTGGGCCGAGACAAGACCTGTTCAGGGAGATGAGACGTGACCTTCTCAGAAAGAAACTTTCACGTCTCGCGAGACTAGACTTTGTGCCAAGAGATTTAACCACGCTCGGGGCCAGAAAAAGACAAAGAGTAGATGACAAAGTAGAACGTCGTAAAGAATTAAAAAATGTTGGTGCGATACACATGCAGAGCAGGTTAGAGATAATGGAAGTAGGAAAATTTGAAAGTCTCAAAAAAATGATAGTAAAGATCGCATTAGTGCAAAGGGAAAATATTACTCAGTGAAATAACGGAACAATGAAAAGAGGTCGAATAGTGTTTGAGGATGTTTGGGGGAGAAGAGAGACAAGGCAAGCGAAGCGAGCAGAGGGCAAAGCCTCCTAGTCTTAAAGATGTTTACTGAGCTGCTACTGACTTGTACTTTATCAAAGTGAATTGCAAGTTAAACAAGACACAAAAGTAATTAATTTATTAGGTTTGTTTCCTGTTAAAATGATCACCTAAGACTAATAAACCAAAAACAAAAGTAAGAAAATTAGGATTAAAATTTCTAATTGCACAAAATCTGAAAATTCATGGGTAAAACATATGTATCAGTATTGCTAGATATTAAGGTTGTAACTATGCAAAAAAAAAAAAAAAAAAAAAAGCTGGTGACATTGAAATATATTCAAATTGAGGTTAATGATTCTGGATGCTATATGTGTACGCAGTTTGTTTATATTTCTTTATTACAATAATGGCCACTATGGTGGCGACAGCAAGAATGAACACTAACAGCCAAAAAAAAAAATCCTAGGGATCTAAGTGAAAGTAAGACTCGGAAATCCTGAGAAGCTGCACAATGAAGGTTGGGTGATAAAGACTTAAACCATTCGATCTGTGGGGCAGAAAAGCACTATCACTCACCCCTGTCACTTACCTGTCCTATAACCTCACAAAACCTGCTTACCCTGGCCTTGACCCCTATCATGCTTCCCATTCCATGTAAAGCATGGTGCCAGCGTGTGTAGCTTGTGAGGATTTAAGCTCCATTTTGTGGCTAATTTTATGGTTTGCTGTCCTCATAAGGATCAAGAGTAAGACAGGGGCATGGTAAGAATCGCAAGCCAAGTGAAACAGCAGGCATGTTGAAGGTGGACTTGTTTTCTTATTTTGGAGGTTACAATGGGCAGAGGCAAGGAACCGTTTATATTGCAGCATTCAGAATAAAAAGCCAGTCAGCACCAGCGGACTCACCTGGAAAAGTGGGAGCATTACAGCATCATGCCAGGGTCTGCACAATCTGTACACTTTTTTACAAATGCAGTAATATTTTAATAAAGGAGGCCTCTGTGTGTGTGTGTTTTTTATTACATCTCAATGTTTTAGGCAATATATGTCAAACCAGCAGTTATGCACAATAGAGTTTAATTGTGGGTCACCGCATGAAGCAAGCCTTTAGAAAAACTGCTCTAAATGCATCTGTAGATCAAAATGCAGGGTAGTGGGACAGAAAAAAAAAAGTTTGAAGGTATCTAGCTATAAGTTTTACTAAAGAAAATAACCAGTTACCCATTCAAAATAACTAAAACTCTGATCATAGATGTGAAGAGCAAAAATCAAATCAGTAAAATCAGTAAAAAACACAGCTTTGCATAGCGTGTCGGGAGTAATGCCAATGCTAAAATTAGTGCGGGTAAATCAGACAATAGATCTTTTACAATTGAATGTCAGCTTTTGACTTTAAATAAGACATATTTCAAATAAATCCGAATTATATTCAAATAGTGACGTTGAATCTGACACTCCTATAGGGGATGACAAATTACACAACTCCAGCAGACATTTCAGTACAGTGTTACGCCTCCAAAATACAGCGAGCTTGCCACATTTTGACAAGTAATACTGTGCTGGGTGACAGAGCATAGTGCCTGTACAAAGGAATCCATGGAATCTTGTCTCTTATTTTCCCTGACACAGATGGAGGGGCATCTCTTCTGTCCACGCAGTCCAAACATATTCAAATTTTCTTTTGGACTACATTACATGCATTATATTTCTAGGTGAGGATTTAAATCTATCTGTGTTTTAGAGGAAGTGAAAAACACAGTAAACAAATAGGAGCAGGGTATATCTGATTGAAGCTCCATTATATTGCAATTTATTGCACAGTTATAATGAAACCTAATAAATGCAGATAAGAAATATGCAATAATCCTAAACACATTTTAGCATATATCGCCCCTTGATGCAGCAAGTACTATCCAAAAGCACTTGTAAAATACAGACCTATGGAACAGTTGCTTTTTTATGTCATATATTGTATAACTGGAGCACGACCAGGTAAAGTGACTAGTTCATGATAACCATCTTGTGGTTTACAGTCCAGTGCTCCAGCCAATAGCATATGGTACCTTGCTTATTGAAGGAAAAACAGGACTTTCAAGATGCATAAGAGAAATCAATTTATTCCAGATACATGGTAAAATGCAGTTCTTTCATTGTGGACAGTGACAGGAAAATAGGAATTGTCTGAAATAAGTACAAAAACCTTGTCATATCAGTCACCTTGACAAAATTAAAAGAACTACCACCTTTGAATTTCATCTTAGTTTGTTCTATTAAAGGTTTGAAATTGCATTTGAACAAAGTCTCAATCAAGTAGGTGACCTATTTTCTTTAATAGCGTATACATATGAGACACACTATATATATATTAGTAACAGAAACTTTCAATTTTCTAGAACAGAGTTTATATGGTACTGACACTAAAAGCATATCACTAGCATGACAAGATGTCATCTTCTTTTTTACTACTGAATTCCTCTATTATAGGCTGAAAAATATGATTCCACCATGGTGGAAGGATTAAAAAATAAAAATGTAAACAAGTTATACTGTATAGTAAAGTAGATCTTTAAATATGCAACAATACTGATAAACGCATTTTTTAAAAGAAATTAATTGTATTCAGCACTTCTGTTTTTCTATGAGAAAGTGTCTTTTATTTGTGGTGTTTTTAGTATTTCCACTTTGACGGAATATTTTATCCTCATTTCATTCTCTTTATGTCTTACCTCATAATGTAAATACCAAAAAAAGATAATTAAGTTCATCCATCCACCACTGAAACCACTTAAGGCAGTTCTTAGTTATGTAGGGCTGGCATATCCTGGTAGACTTGATAGCAAAGTATAAACCATACATAAAATGAAACTGAGGTGAAAGTACATTACAGGACATAATGAAAGATGGACAATTAAGAGCCTCCAAATAAGCAGACATGCCCATCTTAAAAATGTAACATAAAAAATGTAGTTCCATGAATAAACACAAAGCACACATAAAAGAAGTGTTCTACTTAGCATAGCAGAAGTTAACCTGGGCAATACAAGGTACAAAATATAGGCTAAATCAATGAGTTTTGTATGTTCTCAAACTCAAAAAGTCTTCCAGACCATGCACCTTCTCGATTATGATATCAATTAAATTGCATGTAAAAGAATGTTATTAGCATAGCATGTATTGAAAGTTTTCTCTCATTTTGCAATTTTAATTTTCAAGTGAACTGTCTCAGATTACTTGTCATTAAATCGGAAATGCTCATGAGTTAAAAAAATCAAAGAACCATATTGGATGACAATTTTTGAACACAGGCAGCACATGACAAACCACTAAATGACTAGAGGTAATAATAAATCAGCTGTTATGATAAATATATTAATTGATATGCACTATGTATTTTCAGAAAACTGAAAATAGATTTTCTAGAATTAAATAATTGTATTGTTCATATATGTATATAAGCCATTCACAGAAAATATAGAAGACAAAGGATTGTGTAATCTTACATTAAATAAGGATTTAATTTGTTTATCCATACTTTAGCCTTATGTAAACTGCAAAGTAATCATTAATTATGGTTCCAAGTAACTAACGGAGTTAATTGATAAGGCTGTAAGATCAGAAAAATGGAGATGGACAAAAACACAGAATCAGTCTCCACCACCAGAATATGCTAGTTTTTTTTTTGACTTCTAGACTTTGCTAATAGCCTAGGTGACTATGAATTTTTGTATTTTAGAGTACATCTCTGTAGTGTTTACTGAGATCCTCTGATACTGATTTCTTACCAAAAAACACATTCTTTGGTTAAAACATGTCGAAAATATTCTGTTGGTCCTACAATTCAAATATAATCTTTCAATCCACAAACTGCCAACCGTAAAGTTAGACTTTCTTATATTTAATTGTCTGGCAAAGCTTTTTGTTATAGTCCATTGTATGAGTGACACTTTATTTAAAGTAGCTTTAGAAGCTGAGCAAATTAGGAAATGATTAAAGTATTATATTTATATTCATATGTTGAATGGAATTCATATGTTTATAGCAGCAGTTAAACTCAGTGCAAAATGTTTGTACAATTTTCAGCACTTTGTGAGCCATATCATTAGGTAGCTCTATCTTAAACTGGGGCATCACTAGCTTTAGCACTTATTAGGGGCTTGGCAAACCCACTTTTAATGTCTGTAGTTGGGGGCAGGGGGTCCTGATTGTTTTTGGTGCAAATGAAGTGCAGTTCAGTTTGCCCCTGTGGAGTTTTGTGTAAGTTGTCCATGTTTATCAGAAAGCATAATTGCAAGAAGGTGGGCTAGGATCAGGGACTGGATGCTGGTTATCATGAGAAGGGGTGGGGGTTCGCTTGAAAAAATCCCCACAAGGCATGACATGACATCACTGGTTTTAAATATATACTGTAATCACCATATTTAATGAATAAGTGACAATTGAACATTTTATTATACTATTATGTCAATTCAGAGTGCACAAAATAGCTCCAAATGTCATCTATCAACTATTACAAATGCTAAAACAGTCCATGTAAAATGAATAATAACTTTAATAAAAAATGTACTTATGATCTGTCATTGTAACATGCGATATAAGCACCTACTTTGATTAAACTGCTGTTTTTCATTATTTAATATTAAATGCCAATTTACTAGTTTTGAGTGAACATTTAAGAGTAACAATACAAACAAAATAATGACTTTAAACTTGAGCATGCTTATGTCAAGAAAAGATTGCATTCCATGTTCAGCACAGCAGGCAGTGGTAGATATCGATGTGAAAAGAAATAAATGACACATTTATTATTCTGTAAACGTGCAGCTACAAGAAATCAATAGCAATATGAGACTCAAGGAGTTTATTTATGATCCAACTAGCCGGACTAAAAGTGAGCTCTAAGGACATGGAGGTTCAGATGATTTGACATATAATAGATTAGAAATGGAAGTTTAAATTGTTAGCAGCACACCCTTAACTGTATCGGTTCTTGAAGCAATTTTTATAATAGGTTTGAAATGAAAACATGTAGACCCTGAAAGCTATCCAGATTATACTAATGGAAGTAGCTACAACTTGTCATTGAAACAAGCTGTTTTGGGTACAAAAACAGAAAGAAAGAATAGAGATCAGGAAAACTGTTTTCTATGTATTATAAACAGTTTATACCTTACATACTATACTATACTATTGACACAGAGCTTGTTGACAGCAATGTAACATAATAAATGAAACAATGCCAACATTTAGAATTTTTTTAATATCATCAACAGAATAAGCTGTAAAAGGAGAAAAGATACAATTTACATTTTTTTTTCATATTTAGGCAATAAAATGTATGTTCACATCATTTATTAAAACACATAGTGGTACATCATGAAAAAGAAGAATGTATCATAAATGCAAAACCCTAGTTGCCTCCTACAGGTTACCTACTAATTGACCGAATCACTGTCTGTTTAGTAGGGTGGCTCACCATTTTCCAGCGTGCCACCAAAAACTACCCTCATTTTTCTCCCTTGCCTTCAATAGTTGATTGGCTTGGAGACTCACCCTTCAGAGTCATAGAACCCCCATTTTGGGGAACAACAAGCTAGAGTCCAACTTAGCAAACCCCAGTGTGCATGCACTGTTGAGACCCTCCATTGAACATAAAGGGACAGAGGAGACACCCTGAGCTACATATTATGAAGGGGCCACACAGACTCTGTCATTTCATTTAGGAGCAATACATTGTTGCCTACGACTGCAAGTCCCACTTTGACTCACTGCTTTAGGTAGGGCCTAGTGTCAGCAACATTCCAATGCTTCTCTTCTGTTTTTTTATTCCACCAGCGGGGTGGAAACAAACCTGTGCTTGCCTTGTAATGCTGTAGAGGAACACTGAATGTTTCAAGACAAAATGCCCGTCTCTCTCTCTCTCTCGCTCTCAGTCTCTCTATTGCACTGAAAAATTTCACTTCTACTGCGGCGGGTTGGCACCCTGCCCGGGATTGGTTCCTGCCTTGTGCCCTGTGTTGGCTGGGATTGGCTCTAGCAGACCCCCGTGACCCTGTGTTCGGATTCAGCGGGTTGGAAAATGGATGGATGGATTTCACTTCTAGGGTTCCAAGCATAAGACAGTCTGCCATCCGCCAATACCTACACTCTTCCCAAAACATATGGAACATTGCTCTCTTTCTCTTTCTTACAGAGTTTTATTCAAAGAAAGTATCTTTAGATCTGAATGTTTTTAATAATTAAAGCCTAATTTCAAATTCACTATTTCTTTTTAAAGATTTTGAAAAAAACATTAATTTTTACAATTGAGATCTAATCTTAAAAACATCTTTGTAAAAACTTTGAGTCTAACATTTACCCAGTCAAAGCAAAAATTGTATTCTGTTTTCCTCTAAAACAGGGAATGTTAGCAGTTTTTAATACCATTGGCCAGACCATTCTACTGCAAGGACCTTAGAATTTATTTAGATTATCACACTGTTCTTATGTGGTTTACTTCATGATTATCAGATCATTTTTAACATATGCAGCAGTCTGGTAACAGTATAACTTTATTTCTATCAGCAGTTTGGTATGATGCTAGGTAGTTAAGAAAATAGTAACTAGTCTTGTATTTTCCAGTTTGGCTTAGAGCTCTAGATTTGTAATGGTCAATTTTGTATCCTTGTCAAGTAGCACTTGTTTCAAAACAGTTCCCAGACTGTTAACTCGATTATGTTGACTACTTTTGTAAGTCAATTTTAGATAAAAGTTTCAGCTAAGTGAATAAATATAAATGTGAATATGATATACCTAAGGAACATATGCTGGGACATCGTTTTTACTTTCATTTAGTATATGGAGATTAAAAATATAATACTAAATTTAACCTCTTGTCACATTAATTAACTGCCTTACTAGTATATCAATGGAAAAGTGAAAGAATACTTTTTTTCTAAAATTACTGAATAATTACAGGCTTTTTTTTTGTAATACTGCAATACCGATGACTCTAAAATCAAATGGCTTGACACCTACATTTAACAAATGCTAAGAAGCATCGCCAACTGGTGTCTGATTAAGTTTTATTCTAATTTTTAAATGTTTCATTTAATGTATAACTGTAAATTGGCTAGATCTCCTTTACAAAATACACTCACTGAGGAAATTATTAGGAACACCTGTACAGCTGCTTGTGCATGCAATTATCTAATTAGCCAATTATGTGGCAGTAGCACAATGCATTAAGTAACCCAGCCACAGGGGATGCACAAACCAGTGTGTTTCTTCATGCCAGTCCCAAGCCCGGATAAATGAGGAGGGTTACGTCAGAAAGGGCATCTGGTGTAAACTTGTGCCACATCAACATGCGGCCAACAATACAGATTTCCATACTGGACCGTTTGAATCCTGGGTTAACAACGACCGCTACCAGTACTGTTAGCCAACAGGGTGCTGGTGGAAATTGGGTTACTATTGGCCGAAGAAGGAGAAGAAGAGGAGGGAGATGTTTCCGGAGAAAAGAGGGGAGGAGTAAGGTAAAGGGAGTGGAACTGAGGGTAGGAACTTTGAATGTTGGCAGTATGACTGGTAAGGGAAGAGAGTTAGCCGATATGATGGAAAGAAGGAAGGTTGATATATTGTGCATGCAACAGACTAAATGGAAGGGGAGTAAAGTCAGGTGGATCTGAGGTGGATTCAAATTGTTCTATCATGGTGTGGATAGGAGGAGAAATGGGGTAGGAGTTATTCTGAAGGAACAGAATGTCAGGAGTGCTTTGGAAGTGAAGAGTGTCAGACAGAGTAATGATTATGAAGCTGGAAATTGAAGGTGTGATGATGAATGTTATTAGTGCATATGCCCCGCAAGTTGGGTGTGCAATGGGTGAGAAAGAAGATTTCAGGAGTGAGTTGGATGAAGTGATGGACAGTGTACTCAAAAGACAGAAAATGGTGATTGGAGCAGATTTCAATGGACATGTTGGTGAAGGGAACAGAGGAGATGAGGAGGTAATTGGTAGGTATGGTGTTAAGGACAGGAATGAAGAAGGTCAGATGATAGTGGATTTTGCCAAAAGGATGGGCATGGCTGTGGTGAATACATATTTTAAGAAGAGGGAGGAACATAGAGTGACGTACAAGAGTGGATGAAGATGCACACAGGTAGATTACATCCTATGCAGAAGACTCCATCTGAAGAAGATTAAAGACTGTTAAACAGCATAAGATGGTGGTCTGTAGGATGACGTTGGAGAACAAGAAGAGGAGGAGAGTGAGGGCAGAGCCAAGGATGAAATTGTGGTAGTTGAAAAAAGAAGACTGCAAGGTTGAGTTTAGGGAGGAGGTAAGACAGGCACTGGGTGACAATGAAGAGTTACCAGACAGCTAGGCAACTACATCAGAAGTAGTAAGGGTGACAGCAAGAAGGGTGCTTGGTCGTGACATCTGGACAGAGGAAGGAGGTAAAGGAAACCTGGTGGTGGAATGAGGAAGTACAAGAGAGTATACAGAGGAAGATGATGGCAAAGAAGAAGTGGGATAGTCAGAGAGATGCAGAAAGTAAAAGGAGTACAAGGAGATAAGATGCAAGGTGAAGAGAGAAGTGGCGAAGGCTAAAGTAAAGGTGTATGATGAGTTGTATGAGAGGTTGGACACTAAGGAGGAAGAAAAAGGCCTGTACCGATTGGCTAGACAGAGGGACCAAGCTGGGAAAGATATACAGCAGGTTAGGGTCATAAAGGATGAAGATGGAAACATACTCACAAGCGAGGAGGGTGTGCTGAGAAGATGGAAAGAGTACTTTGAGAGGCTGATGAATGAAGAGAATGAGAGAGAGAGAGAGAGAGAGAGAGAGAGAGAGAAGGTTGGATGATGTGTAGATAGTGAATCAGGAAGTGCAATGGATTAGCAAGGAGGAAGTAAGGACAGCTATGAAGAGGGTGAGGAATGGAAAAGCCGTTGGTCCAGATGACATACCTGTGGAAGTATGGAGGTGTTTAGGAGAGATGGCAGTGGAGTTTTTAACCAGATTGTTTGATGGAATCTTGAAAAGTGAGAGGATGCCTGAGGAGTGGAGAAGAAATATACTGGTGCCGATATTTAAGAATAAGGGGGATGTGCAGGTCTGTAGTAATTAAAGGAGGATAAAATTGATGAGCCACAGCATGAAGTTATAGAAAAGAGTAGTGGAAGCTAGGTTTTGAAGGAAGGTGATGATTAGTGAGCAGCTGTATGGTTTCATGCCAAGAAAGAGCAAGACAGATGGGATGTTTGCTCTGAGGGTGTTGATGGAGAAGTATAGAGAAGGCCAGAAGGAGCTACATTGTGGACCTGGAGAAAGCATATGACAGGGTGCCTCAAGAGGAGTTGTGATATTGTATGAGGAAGTTGGGAGTGGCAGAGAAGTACGTAAGAGTTGCACAGGATATGTACGAGGGAAGTGTGACAGTGGTGAGGTCTGCGGTAGAAGTGATAGATACATTCAACTTGGAGGTGAGATTACATCAGGGATTGGCTCTGAGCCCTTTCTTATTTGCAATGATGATGTACAGGTTGACATATGAGATTAGACAGGAGTCCGCTTGGACTATGATGTTTGCTGATGACATTGTGATCTGTAGGGAGCAGGTTGAGGAGACCCTGGAGAGGTGGCGATATGCTCTACAGAGGGGAGGAATAAAGGTCAGTAGGAACAAGACAGAATACATTTGTATAAATGAGAGAGAGGTCAGTGGAATGGTGAGAATGCAGGGAGTAGAGTTGGCGAAGGTGGATGAGTTAAAATACTTGGGATCAACAGTACAGTGTAATGGGGACTGTGGAAGAGAGGTGAAAAAGAGAGTGCAGGCAGGGTGGAATGGGTGGAGAAGAGTGTCAGGAGTAATTTGTAACAGATGGGTATCAGCAAGAGTGAAAGGGAAGATCTTCAGGACAATAGTGAGACCAGCTTTGTTATACGAGTTGGAAATGGTGGCACTGACCAGAAAGCAGGAGACAGAGCTGGAGATGACAGAGTTAAAGATGCTAAGATGCTAAGATTTGCATTGGGTGTGTTGAAGACGGACACGATTAGAAATGAGTACATTAGAGGTTGGCTAAGGTTGAACGGTTGGGAGACAAAGTCAGAGAGGTGAGATTGTGTTGGTTTGGATATGTGCAGAGGAGAAACGCTGGGTATACTGGGAAAAGGATGTTAAAGATAGAGCTTCCAGGAAAGAGGAAAAGAGGAAGGCCTAAGAGAAGGTTTATGGATGTGGTGAGAGAGGTCATGCAGGTGATGGGTGTGACAGAGCAAGATGCAGAGGACAGTAAGATATGGAAAAAGATGATCCACTGTGGCAACCCCTAATGGGAGCAGCCGAAAGAAGAAGAATAAGGAGAAGCGCAATGCATAAAGTCATGCAGATACAGGTTTCAGCTTCAGGTAATGCTCGTATCAAACATCAGAATGGGGAAAAGTGTGATCTTAGTGATTTTGACAGTGGCATGAATGTTAGCACCAAAACAGTGCTGATTTCCTGGGATTTTCACACACATCAGTCTCTAGAGTTTACTAAGAAATGGTGTGGGAAAAAAACATGCAGTGAGCAGTTGTTCTATGGACAGAAATTCTTGTTGATAACAGAAATTAGTGGAGAATGGCTAGACTGGACTGAGCTGACAGAAAGGCTATATTAACTAGATAACCACTTTATACACTATGGTGATTTAAGAATGCATAACACATTAAATTTTGACGTGGATGGGCTACGACAGCAGAAGACCATGTCAGGTTCCACTCATGTCAGCCAAGGACAGACGTCTGAGGCTGTAATGCGCACTGGAAAAATTTAGCCTGATCTGATGAATCTTGATTTTTGCTGAGGCACACAAATGGTTGCATCAGAATTTGGTGTCAATAGTAGAAATCCATGCACCCAACCTGCCTTGTGTGAACAGTCCAGACTGTTGGGGGTGATATAATGGTGTGGGGAATGTTTTCTTGGCACACTTTGGGCCCATTAATATCATTCATTGTGCCATGGCCTATTTAAATATTGTTATGGACCACGTGCATAACTTTATGGCCACAATTTACCCATTTTCTAATGGCTAGTATTAGCATGATTAATGTACCATGTCACAAAAGCAATAGTCATCTCAATTTGGTTTCATGAACTTAACAGTGAATTAATTGTTCTTTCCTTCCTCCAAAGGTTTGCTTAATGCTTACTGAATTAAACATACAAATAATAGCTTTACTGAAAATTACACAAATAAACGAACCAGAAGCCATTTTAAATGCCATAAACACCAGAAGTGACTCTGCTCCATTGGGCCCTGAAGCAAGACCCTTAACCTGCAATTGCTTTGTCCTGGGTATGACGTTATTCCATATCCAGCCCTGCAAGCAGGTCCTCCAATTTACAGGGAAAACTTGGGGGTTGGTGGCTGGATTGGCACTCCAGCCACCGTAAAAAAGAAAAACCTCACACTTTTCAGTGTGGTGCTGAGGTGTCACCCGCTGCACTTGGGTCCCAATCCAGGTGGTTTGGCTTGAGGTGGGTGTGGCAATGCGCTATCAGTGCATGCTCCCAACCTCTCTCTATGTATCAATGGATGACCAATTCATAAAGAAAAATATATCTGCTTCACCCATTTAATTTAGCCACTGCAGTATACACAGGACATAAAACAGAATACAAACATTAAATAGAAACAATTTCATAAAACTTCTTCCAGAGAAGCATCTTCTTAAGGCAGAAGATATTGAGCATTGAGAAAGTAGTTGAAGACAAAACAAATATATAAAAAAATGTTTGTGTAGAAAGTCAAAACTTAAACAATATATAGATTTCTCCATTAAAAAGGTATCTGTTTGCAGGTGCAGTTTATGGAATAAATTTGTCAGTGCTGTTTGGACATTTTCAGTGCTGGTTGGTGTATTTTTGAAGGCCTTGGCAGTGAGTCTATAGTCGAATTCTCCTATGACAGGGGGTTGTATTCTGCTGTGTATGATACAATCAAGCATCTTGTTACATCTTATAAAACAAAGGGGGCAGCAAAGTACTTTACCCAGCAAATGGAAAACCAAATGCAGCTTTTTGTTGAACTTTAACATTTAATTTGAAAACATTTGCAGAAATGGTGAAGCTTAGTCTTACAAAATGGCTGTTTAAATTAGTTTAATATTATGAAGTGCAGTGGCTGAAAACAGTACATTGACAGATGATGATGTGTAAGAAAAGCCCTTGAAAGATGCAGCTAACTGGATATTTTCATAGAATGTAGACTTTAATTTCCAGCAAAATGTAAAACAGAATAGCCAGTCAGGAAGCAAATAAGGCACATATAATAGTATTAAAGCACTACATATTACAGAATTCAATTTAATAATATAGGTCTTAAAGAATTACATATTTTGGGTTGTCCAATTCCTGCATTAGCCTTCAAAAACTTTATTTAGCTTGGTTATAGTCTAAAAATTAAGGAAAACTGTTAATGTGAGGTTAGGAGCACGACCGTAATTAATTTACGAAGAGCTGATTTATTTAGGGGAGTTAAAATCATTCCTTTGAAGTTTGTATTTCTGATTTGGTTTTTGGAATAATTTAAAAGGTGTCATTTTATACTGTGTCATGTCTCCCAAATACAGTATACCTTAATTACAAAAAACCAAAATGTAGAGCTACAGTACATATTTTAAAAACTAATGGTGACAGAATGCTTTTGCTTTGGGGTCCCACACCTCCAGAATGTTGCTTTTCAAATCCCAGACCAGACATTATCTGTATGGAGTCTGCACATTCTCACAGCGTCTATATTTGTTTCTCCAGGTATTCAGGTTTCCTTATTTATCCTAAAAGACATGTATGTTATGTTGACTGGTGACTCAAAACTGGAATAGTGTGGGTGTGGGATCGTGACCTGTGATGGACTGGTCATCCTGGGTGAGACTAGTTTTGCATCCGTTTCATGACCTTGTTTTGGAATAACTAGGTCTGAATTTGTTTTCCTTTCCACTCTTTTGCTTTTTTTCTGTTACACTGGGAAATGTTATAGTTGAAACCAAAAGAAAGTTCTGTAACAACAAAATATTTTATAACATGCTCAAACGCACTTAATTAAAGCCAGAACTATGATGTGCCAAAGTTCATCTGGGCAGCATTGAGTGCAAAGCAGGCATCCTTAATGGACAGTGCATCAGTCCATCACAGGGTCCACTAGTGCACATCCACAAGTGGCCATATTATTCATCATTTAGCATAACACAGATGTCTTTGGAATGTCATAGGAAAGATGAATTATCTAGAGAAAAATACATAAAAAATAGGGAAAACAAGCAAAATCTATACAGACAGTAAACAGGAGAAGAGTTTAAACTTATGACACTTGCTCTGTGAGGCAGCAGCACTAACCTAGGTGCCACTCTACTGCCCTTCATATTTTTCAATAGTGTTTGAATTTTTGACATGACTTACAGCTTTGGTGACAATGTTAATGTGAGGTAATAGTGGCAAAATATGTTGCTAGACAGTACGGTAAGGTTTTATGAATTCACAGCTGGGCAATTTAAAACAAACACAGAATATCTGCAACACCAATGAAAGATCACCTCATATACACATTCCACATCAAATCCAACCAAAATTTGAAGCTTACCAAACATCAATAGTACTGAATAATAATCAGCATAGTGGAGGTTTTGTTACTTGTTTTACCTAAAAGAGTATAGCATGGGTACCCAAAGAACAATGAAGAAAAAACAGTATTGGATGACTAAGAAAAGGTAGTACAACATTTCTTGTAAAATGAATATTTTGGTGACACTGACACAAAGCTTAATAAAATACAGAAAATGCAAATATATATGGTGGAAAGGATTTTATGCAAATCTTTAAAAAAAACAAGCAGCCATCAAGCTTCACTAAAGAAAGCCTAACTATTTTAAAATGAAACACAGGCAACTAGTGGAGACCATTATGTACAGAGAAACACAGTTGAGAAAATAAAAAAGAGTGGAAACCACATTGGACAAAAAAGGAACAATATGCAAACTGAAACAATACCTCTTCTGATGTGCATTCATATGCTTTTGATTTTGTATTGTTGAAGTGGTAACAACAGAAAGCCAAAGTACTTTGACTTACTGCAGATGCTGATAATAAATAAAGATAGGTAAACTGTGTGAAATAACTTGCAGGGAAAAATGGCAACTTACCTTTAAGGAGTTCTGCCGATTATTGAAAGGTTTCGGTTCAGAAAAGAACTCTGTATTGTGGTCAAGTCTTTGGTGCCCTCCGTATTTTTCTTCATCTGTATCCAGTATAATTTTATATATGGAGAAATTTGTTAAGGAATACATTCCAAGGTAAAACGAAGGATGTTATTAGAATTGTATTTAAAAAAAAATCATATTTAAAAATCCTGATAATTGACAAAATAAATGACATCATAAAATGTTTTTCTATAAATACTCAAAGAATGCAATTAGGTGTCATTAACACTTGACTTCTGGAATAACTTAAGCTGTGCAAATGAACATCAAAATTGAGATCTAAAGTTTACAGTCATATACAAAACAGGAAAATGTTGTGCTTTGAAAATCTGTCGTTCTTGAATCTAACAGAAGAACTGCAATTCTTAACACTAAGACACTTACATAAAATATGCTACATTGATTTGGACAAAAAAAACATGAAATGCAGTAGAAAAATCTGCAAAGAAGTCCTCCATGGATAACTGCTTTTGACACAGATATCACAATTGCTACTTCATAAATAGTTCTAAACACTCAATCAATTTTCTGTGATTTCAACAAAAAAGCCTTCAAAATGTTAGTCACAACAAAACTTTTACTGTATGTACAATTATGACTAATTGATCCTGAGCAGCTTAACCTGCTTATGCTTTAAATGTTAACAATTATAACACACCCTAATTATGTAAGTTCCCTTTCGTAAAGGTAATTGACAGTTTTATATACTGTACTGTGTACATCAATGGGTTTCAATTTCCGTCCTGTGTCATTCTTGCTTTTAATTGATCTCATTGTTTAGTCAGCTGGCCTACAAATATTAAAAAAATACATAAATGTATATATTTTTTGAAATAGCTTCAAATCCTTATGTTTCTTTTGCTGTTTTCTTTTAATTTACCCTTTACTCTAAAGTTTGCTCGCTTAAGTATGTCTACAGTATGTCTTGAATAGAAAGGAGTTTTTGCAGACACAAATGCAAACAACGTTGACTTGTCTGCTCACTAAAAATCTTTCACTATGGACAGAGGGTTAAGATTAGGGGCATTTTTTTTTTTTAGAATCAGGCAATATAAACATTGTGCCATTAGAACATTTGAATAATTTTGACAAGAAAAGACCATTCAATCCAACAAAACTTATCATCCCTATTCATCTAATTTTTCAAAATGGTAAGTTTTGAAAGTCCCTCAAGTCCACGTTTCCTTCTGTGCTCCTGTGTTCTTGTTGATGAACTTTATCTACAAAAAAACTGGGATGCACCATACTTATTCCTTTCATAACTTTAAACATTTTAATCAGGTCACCTCTTAATCTTGATTTGCTTTAACTGAAAAGGTTCAACTATTTCAGTACTTTTTCACAGCTCATATCTCTCAGTCAAGGAATCAGCCTAGTTGCTCTTCTCTGGAATTTCTTTTGCTCTGCTGTGCCTTTTTTGTACAATGGAGAAATTGAACACAAGTACTCCAGTTTAGGCCTCATTAGTGCATTATAAAGTATGACCTCCTTTGACTTGTATTCTACTGTATAAAATGAGAGTTGATTTTTACTGTCAAATATGATACCTTACCTTCTACTAAAAATGTTCTAATGCTTCAAATGATTCCTACAAAGGAGCAGACCAATGAATACGGCACTAAAGTAATTGATATCCTTTAGCATGTATTTTTATCAATTAAAATTAAGGAGCAAAAATTAAAATGGAAAGGCAAATGATTTAATTTATCACCTAATAATAAAAGTATTTCAGAATTTAGAAATTGAATTAGAAATTTAGAATAAATTAATAAAAAAGGATAGCTGACTGAACAATGAAATTAGTTAAAAGTAAGAGTTAAGCACTGATTTTGAATTTGGTTTTGATAAAAGCCTGAAACCACAGAGGTCACTTCAGACTGAACTTGGGATCTTAGGTGTTTTGTTATGTGTTTTGCCATCCTCCTCTCATAAATTAGAAAACTCTTTCAATTTGCCAACTTAAAATAAGGTACAGAAAAAAATTGAAAAATAATCCACATTCTCTTCCATCTGTTGTATTGGGCAATGCAAGCTCCTTTCAGAATAAAGAAGAAAACTCTCTCTGTGGTTATGAAGAGCCATTGAAAATACAAGCATTGTACCTTCATGTGTTTTGAGAAACTTGACTAAGAGTTTAGGCTTCTGATACTAAGAAGGCACTAAATAAACTTCGTATCATTTGCATGAACAGGAGTACCAGAGAAGAAACCACAAAGAAAGGTAGAATGTTAGCTGAACTTGTAACTGACCAATAAAGCCACAGCCACATGTTTCAAATATGGAACTAGCTGCCACTTAGCTGCCAACATATTACATACCATGAGAGTTTTCATACAGTTATATGTATGACCAGGTCTTAGCTAATGCTGCAATTGCTTTGGAGACAATATTTTCATTTATCAGCAAACCTAGTACAGAATATGCATTTGCTTTCCTGTTCTGGGAATCTTAATTATGTTTCAAAACAAATTTTTATAATTTGCTTAGTGAACAATAAAAGAGTATTAGATCCTGGATTTATAAAAGACATATACAACTCTGTGGTTCTGCCTCCACTGGGTAGATCTGACTACAATTTTGTACATCTAATCTCCCGATATAAAACAATTATTCAACAGCTATACATTCTCATAAAGACTGTGAGGACATGAATAAAAATGTCTGAGGAGGAACACATTTATTACATGGCAGACTACAGTAACTTCTGTGAATGACAAAGTTCCCACAAAGATGGCACATTGTTCCTGCAATAACAAATAATGTTTATCTAAGCACCTATCCATCCATCCATCCATCCATTTTCCAACCCACTGAATCCGAACACAGGGTCACGGGGGTTTGCTGGAGCCAATCCCAGCCAACACAGGGCACAAGGCAGGAACCAATCCTGGGCAGGGTGCCAACCCACCACAGTCTAAGCACCTACTGAATCATAAAAGGAAGTAAGCATTCAGGTCAAAAGATAAAGACCACATCAAGAGAATGCAGTGATTTGTGAAAAAGCAGCTCCACAAAAGAGGAGTCACTCTAGGGACAAGCTTGGCTACAACAGAACACTAAAAAAGTAGTGAGTTAGGGAAGAAGAAGAGAGGGAAGATCAGCACCACCAGCTATGGGCCAGATCAGTTATCAAAGGGTGGAAGAAAATTTAGACAAAACAATGAACTACATGTCTTCAAAAAGATTCAGTTCCACTCCAATAGTTCAGCCCATGAGACTGTCCTTCTGAAACAGTGCTGACCAAGCAAGAATTAAACTGAAAAAAAGTCTGCTTTACCGAGACAATTGGGCCTGACCATGCTTAAAGGGTTGTGGAGTTCTTGAGTGGATATGCACTCCTTCTCTGAGCCTAAAGAGGATAATATTTTTTTTAACTCATCCTGAATTGTCCCAGTAACTAAAAAATGAGCATCTAACTTCACTTAAGAACTACAAACTAGAACCTGGCATGTTACACTTTATAAGGACCTTTGATAGCCCGGTCCTGAAACAACTATAATTCCTGGCTACAGCCTAGCTTCTGCAAACTTCCTACCAGTCACACCAAGGGGTACATGACACTTAGATCTGCATTCTCCATAGAGCCTATTTCCACATAGACAAAGCTTGCATTATGGTGAGGATTATTTCATTTTGACTTATTATATAGCCTCTCTGGTTTGGGAATAAGTTCAGAGCAGTGTTAATTTTGTTGATAAAAACTATGATGAAAATGGAACAAAAACTAAATAAAAATGTTCCTTTAATGATGAAAACTAAGATGAATGCTTTTAAAATCTTTGTTTATGGAAAAAAAAAACATAATGAAAATATTACAAACACACAACTGGACAATGAGTGAGTGAAGTTCTTTGCACATCTTTATTACACATGATATGGTCTGATAAAAAATAAATAAATAAGAAAGACCCAGGAGACGCTGGAGGGACTATGTCTCCCGGCTGGCCTGGGAATGCCTCGGGATTCTCCCGGAAGAGCTAGAAGAAGTGGCCAGGGAGAGGGAAGTCTGGGCATCTCTGCTCAAGCTGCTACCCCCGCAACCCGACCTCGGATAAGCGGAAGAGAATGGATGGATGGATGGAAGAAAATAATGAGCATGAATGCAGTGGTGTAATTTAAAAAACTTGTATGCACACCTGTAATTGGATAACAATAGTTTGGGCGCGATCAGGAAATCATCACGTCAGCTAGAATCCTGCTCCACTCTGCTCTGCTATATTGGCCAACATGATTCATGAGTGAAAAAAAGCAGTCAGACATATGGACCAACTTTAATTACAATGCTGACAAAAATAAAACCCACTGTAAGCCATGTGGAATGACGCTCATAAGAAAGAACACCACAAACCTGAATATGCATCTATATCTAGGTGGTGACTTGCCTGATGCCAATACCATTACCTCTGGCTCTCATTCACCCTGCTAATATGAATGCATCAAATCCATTAGTTTATTTTATTTAGAGTGTGCTGCTAGTAGTCACAAGATACTGTACTTTGATACTAAGGTCAGTACTGCACTCTTAAATGACCACAAATATACAAGGAACTTCGGATGGCACAATAATATGTGTGAAAAATGTGAGTAAAAACTACACATGAAAAAGGCTTATAGTGGTGATGATACAGCACTGCATCAACACATGTCAAAAAGAAAAAGAACAAAAGTCATATCTGGCAATGCTGTGTGTTCGAGAATTTCAGTGTGAGATTGCGGAAAACGTGCTTATTAATGGGGGGGGGAAAAAAAAAAGCCAACACACAGAATTTTGTTTTTACCAGTTCTATCCCTTTACGAATTACTTAAGAAACAGATTCAAGCAGCTTTGAGAGTGCAATCAGATGTGCTCAGCTTCAGATGTGAGTTGTAACTGTTTAGAGTGTAATGTCACGCATTTGTTACAGCTGATGAAATGACGAGGGATTAATCACTTTTAATACTTGTCCTACACAGTCCCGATAAAGGAACAGAAGCTTTGCATTTGTTGTTTGATTGTCATGAGCACATCTACACATGTTCATCCATGCATCCATCCATTTTGTAACTGGTGAATACAGTTCAGGGTTCTGGGTGAAACCACCTTGTACCGTATCCACTTACACATACAGGCACAGTGGCATTGATGACAACATTCATAGCATTGAAAAATAGAGGCAAGTTTCAAAAGAACTGTCTATTTGTCTTGTCTACATCATTGATGAAACAAGCTGCTCCATTTATTAATACCAACATAAAATGTATTTACAGTAGGATTTCTCAATTAATATATGTAAATGTACAGTATAGCAAAACAGCATTGCTCTATTGCTGAATATGAATCTTTAAACACTAAATTTGTGTTATTCATTTGGTTTTTGAGGGCAAACTAATGTTTCTGAGCATAAACCCTAAAATGTGAAGAACGTAGTAAAAGCACTTAAAGTATGTCATATATTAGAATGGTAGTGCATGTAATGCAGTCTCTCAGTTACAATTAGTTGACTACAGGTAACTTTTGTAATTCTGGATTTACAGACAAGCTAAGCAATGAAAAAGTCTGATCACTCATGTGAGACACTTTGGAAACAGCATTGCAAAGGCTCTTTACAAGAGTTGTGGAATATTGGATTAATGTAAAAAATCTGACTCTTTAATGAGTTTTTTTTAATAAGCTAATGATGTACATATACATCCTACAATAGCAAATGTTGCAAACCTCACAAGAGTGATTCCCTGACAAACCAGATTTTAAAAATATTTTGTTACAAAAACAGCTTTTAAGGTTTTGTTTAAATGTTGGTATCCTAAATTTCTTTGGAACTCACTAATTCAACATTCAGATATAATAATGTTTGAATTTTTATTTTAGTATTATTTTAAGCAGTAAAATATCAGGAATAAATTTAAAATGTACACATGGTGTGATAAATCAGATAGTCGATCATAATCTCATTCTTTATAAACCCTATATTGAAAATAAAAGTGTGCTGCTTGGTCCAGCTTTTTTTGGTAAAATCTTATAGCAGCATAACTAAGGCATGTTGAAGGCCAAAAAACTGTGATGACAGACCAGAACTACTGTTATCTAAACAAGAACTTTTGGAGTAAATCCTTTCTATACCTTCTCTAAACTTCTTTTGTTCATTAATCACATGTGGTTTGGCTCATTAGTGTATATGTTAGTATAATAGTTTTGAGGTACAGTTTATTCTTTGCATATTCATATGTTAAACAAGATATCCACTAATTTATTTTTACTTCTAGTCAACTAAAACTGATTTACTTTTCTCAACTAAAAACTGGGCATCAACATCTGACTGAACAGCACAACAAACAAAGCTGATGCACAGAAGTTAGAGCAGAAAAAAAAAGAATTTAGGCTCTTTAAATTGAATAACAAGCTGATAAGGGTGTTCTATGAGTCTATGCTGGCCAGTGTACACTCCTATATAGTAGTCTGCTGCAGGAGTAACATCAGTTTGGGTGAACAACAATGAATAAAGCAATTGGGATGGGTAGCCAAGTATGGGCCTGATCCAGGACTTAATGAAAGTGCTTCCCAAGTGACAGGTCTTCATGACCTTTACGCAAAGTAACCACCGTCACATTTTTCCCAAATGTACTAAGTTGATGGGACTCTTTGTGCCCACAGTCAGAATGTATAATAAATCCTTTCATTTTTCATAAGAACAGTAAACACTAAACATATAGAGTCTTGTACAATTTGGGGTCTTGCACTTATGCAACAGTTTCCACATATTTTTTTTAGTTTTTAACTACAAAACAGCAGTGTTTCTGGTAATGCGTATGAATTTCCCCAGAGATCAACTTACATATGAAATAGCTATCAGTCTCTCTGACTGACTATAAATTAAAACTATCATGAGCTGTCAATGCAAATCCCTAACCAACCTTTTTAGTGGACAATATAGAAATAAATTAAAATAAATTAACAGGAAATTACTTTACTATCACATTATATTATATGGTCTGGCCTACTCTTTAGAGTATTTAATCTAAATCCACAAAGCTGTCACTCCACACCCTGAATTTAAGTCAAGTTGATTAACCTGCCTGTACTTCACCGTTTAAACAAAAAATGTGAAAATTATATCATAGTTCTGTAATTGTAAGCACTAAGGTATATTAAATGAGGATTCCGTGCTCTTGATCTCTTGCACTTAGTCTAATTTTACTAGCACCCAAAAATTTAAATATTAAATATTTTTATTTCCAAGCTTGCAGTGACTTTACAGTTATAACTAATCAGTCCTTTTAAATTTCTAATTTAACTTTTCACATTTATCTTGCAGCTTACAGGTGTTGACAATGACAATTTGTTTCTGTTTTGTTATACCAGTAGCTATACAGGTACCAAAAGAAAGGTGTGCAATATCCACAAAGTACACCCTGCAATGAATCAACACGTAGAAAATGGATAATGGAACACTTACAGTAAATTTATACAGCATAGTGATGTATGTAGTACTAAATACATTTGTTATATAAAATCAAACAGAAAATGAAAGAAATGGTACATAAATATGAATAACTAAACAGATGATACAATATTATAATATTAAATCCAAAATAAAGAAAACATTGAGATGCATTTTAAAATTAATATTTAGTGAATTATAGGAGATACAT
Organism: Erpetoichthys calabaricus; assembly: GCF_900747795.2. Taxonomy (NCBI): domain Eukaryota; kingdom Metazoa; phylum Chordata; class Cladistia; order Polypteriformes; family Polypteridae; genus Erpetoichthys; species Erpetoichthys calabaricus. Next base: position 149,481,391 of record NC_041397.2, read on the forward strand.
GATGTTTAAAGCTGAGAAAGAATGTAAAACTAAACACACTATGTCATTTTCCAACTAAGACAATTAAATTCCAACGAAAAATGAAAGATAGACTTTATATGGAAAGAAGATGCAAATGTTTAGGCAGTACATACATCCTGTGTGCCCTTGACGGAGTCTTTTAGTTTTACTATGTTTAAAATGTAAAGAAGACATAAACAGTTTTTATTGAAAGTGGAAGATTAGAATAAAATAAAATGCCTATCTGTGTCCCAGGGACGCTACTTGAGCTGCAACTTGTCCAGGCACTATATCATTAAGCTCACTGTGGATCCCAAGGTTTCAGTAGAAATTTGAGGGATTAGTTGGGTAAAAATGTTGAATCAGCCTCAAGAATAAACAGAATGGTAGTTATCATTTTGAATAGTGAGGCATTGGTCCACAATCTAGTACAGAGTGGGGTGGTTATCAATAGCAGTCTGGTTACTGTATTACCACTTGCAGCTCCAGCAAAGAAAATAATCATTCCTAATATACTTACATTCTTAAAAAATTATGTATTTTTTCAAGAACTTAAAATATAACAAGTTTATTTGATCCTGAATGATTTACAGCGTGAACTTGATGTGGCTTTGAGATTCAGAATGCATAGCTCCAATTATTTAGTCTTCATTTCATCCAAACTGATGAAGTGTTTTAAATGAGGCTAAACAATGTCATTAGCAAAGTTAAAACAGTCCCTGCTGTCTAAGCCATAATGATGGATCAGTTTAACTTTTCTCCAGTTTTTTAGTAAGCAAGACATTACTTACAGCTTCTTTTTTCACTTCTGATGTCCTTTTGCACCATTGGCACATGAAATATTAATAAGATTTGGGATGCACTGAAATAAGCGTTTGTCTTTGATTATTCAAAACAAAAACAACTTAATGTTATTTTTGTTTTGCAAGGAATGCATACAGATATAGCATGGAACCAGCGTTGGTCTGGCCATTCTATTTTCTTGTAATTTTGTCTAATGATAGAGAATGGTAAGAGAAGGCTCATAAAAATGGATGCCTACTTAGGAGGAGAAAAGTGGGTTTTCATAAATGTGTATGCTCCAGTTAAAGGAAGGGAGTGTTTGCAGTTTCAGCCTTAGATGATTTTTTTTACTACAGCTTAAGGATGAGGAGTTTGTCTTTGTGGATGGTAATTTTAATTGAACTGAGAATGCAATGCTAGACTGGAATGGATTGGAGCCTTATTTCAGCTCAGTTTCTTAATTATACTTGGTTCACATCTAGAGGATTTGCATGCCAATTCCAGACAATACTCATGAGTGAAATGTTCTTCAAGCTGGATTTCTATGGCCAGATAAGGCAACTTCTACTGTTTAATTAGAAAAGAAATCGCAAAACCAACTGCTCTATTCTTTCCTATGAATTTTCTGACCACAGTCTTGTTTATCTAAAACTATTTTCCATTTCAGACCTTTTATCAGATCTTACTGGCATTTCAAAAAAAGTTTTACTATTTTTCTGGAAACAATGGACAGGGCTGAAAGATGGAAAAGATGGAGAAGGAAGCTGCCCTGAGGCAGTGGTGGGACATTTTGAAAACTGAGATTAAAATTCTCTGTCAGCAATATACTGAGAATGCCACCCAAAAACTGAAACAAACAATGGCAGAACCCGGAGACAGACATTTACATCTTTTGTCTGTACTGGATAAGGGCGTTTAAAATTCTAAATATTAAGAAACAGTCTCTGATGGACTTATTTAACCAACATGTTGATGGTGCTCTTGTGTGGTCCAGAATTCAAGAGCTCCCACAGATCTACTCCCTTACCCAGTATTTCTTTGGAATAGATTAGATAAACTTTACTAATCCCAAGGGGAATTTAGAATTTAGACTACAGAAGATCCCAAGGTAAACTAATGAGGATGGATGAATTCACGTAGAGCCAGAGGCTGTTTGGGCCCTGGCATTGGACTTTTATCAAAAAATCTTCCTGGTAGATGCAACAGGAGAAACTTCTGAGACCAGGCACATGTTAAGGGATTTAAACACAGGTTCTCACTGAAAAGAAAGAGCTCTTGCAAGGCATGACAGAATCAATGGCTACCCTCAACATTATGAATACTGGGAAGTTGCCTGGGATCGATGGTTTGTCAGTAAAGTTTTTCAAAACTTTCTATAAGTTAGTGGATACTAACCTGCTTGGCAGTGTTAGAAGAAAGTTTGCAAGCTAATGAACTTCCATTGTCCTGCTGGAGAGCCTTTTCAAACTTCTAACTAGAAAGGGGGACCTGGCAGAGCTCAAGAACTGGTGTTCCGTCAACCTGCTATACACAGACTAAAAAATCATGTCCAGCACTCTTGTTAATTCCCTGTGGACTGTTATACAGTGTATTGTAAACAAGACCAGACCTGCTGTGTATCCAAAATAACCAGCTTTCACAATATTTTTTTTAGTGTGCAACCTGATTGCTGCTTCTAAACTTTTTGGTTTCTGAACAGAGTTCATCTTGTTGGATAAAGGAAAATGTTTTGATAGGGCAGATCACGCATACATATTTAAAGTTGGAGTCTTAAAGATTAACCCTAACATTCCCGTTGTTTGTAACTTGGGCTGCTCTCTCTCTCTCAAGGTTGTTTTTTTCCCTTTCCATCAACTCACTGCTGTAGCAGGTCAGACATTGGCGCACTTGTCCCTTTAAACTTATGCTGATGACATCACAGTGTTTGTGTCATGCACTTCTGGCATTAAGACTTTAGTACATTGTCTAAAGGCTTTTGTAAGGTTTTTGAACTAGGTCTAAAGCAGTGTGTTCTTGGTGGGTGAATGGGGAAATAACACAAACCCATTTTTCCTGGGACATTTAAGTGGAACAAAAAAAGTTTTAAATACCTTGTGGTTTGTTTAGGTGAGAATGGTATTGTCAAAGAGAACTGGGAAAGATGGACTAATAAAGTTCCGTTAATGCTAAAACAATGGAGGTGGATGGTGTAGGATATTTCATTCAGGGTCCTAATTATTAATAATTAAGGTCTTTCATGTTTCTGGTACAAACTAAGATGTGTTGACCCACCAATTGCCCATGTAAAATCTATACAGATGATTATGCTGGATTTCCTTTGGGATGAGATGCACTGGATCAAGAGGGGTGTGCTCCACTTGCCAACCGTAGAGAGGGGTCAGGGGCTGGTGGATGCCAGGTGTAAAAGTGAAGCCTTCAGACTTCAAACCTTACACAAGCTGTTCTATGGCCCAGAGAGACTTCCCTGGAGGGACCTCACATTGGCACTTTTTCATAGGGTAAATAATCTGAATTTTGAAAAGCATTTTTTTACCTAATAAATTAGTATTATTTTATTTGCCAAATTTTTAATGCTAGTCTAGAACAGTGTGCAAAAGTGTTCACTCTTGTGTTCAAAATATTTTACTTTCATACTTTTGAGTAAAAGAACCCTGAAGGTTTAACACCCAACAGATAAATACGCTGCCAAGTGGTACACTCCTGCCCACCATACTGCTTTTTTTGTGAATGTGTTCTCAATTGCTGGTTATATGATATCTTTGCTAGTTTAGGGAAGCTGTCATCTAGCTAGGTGTCCAATTACTGTGTGATGATGTTACACTAGACAATAAAATCCTTGAATTTCACACCACAGACCTGGTCACATCAAACCTAACGTGTCAGATTGCACTGACAACATTTTATAATCTGCCTTTGCAGAAGCATCTTAAGAATCTGCAGTGGAGGACTATCCATGCTACTGGAGCCACCTATACTTTAATGGCAGTCACTTCTCCAAGGGTGTCAGACTTAGCTCTCTTTTTTCCTTTCTTGGTGTTCTTTTAAATGGACTTGGATGAACTTTATCAAATTATTTGGTTTCATTTTTGGAATTGTAAATAATTCTAAACTTAACAACAAATGTGTGCTGAGGAACTTTCTCTTGGGTCAAGCAAAGTTGGCAGTGAGGAGTGAGAGAAAGAACCCAATGACCACTGCCGTGTTACTGTTTAAGCTGCTTTCAAAATGCAGAGTGAAACTGGATATTGCATTTTATAATCTGACCACTAGGGTGTTGTACTGTGTTAGCCATTATGAATGTAGTGAGAAGTCAAGCAAAATGACACCTTTTATTGACTAACTAAAAAGAATACAATATGTAAGCTTTTGAGGCAACTCAGGCCCCTTCTTCAGGCAAGATGTAATCATGTACTGCAAGATGTACATTTTGCTTGAAGAAGGAGCCTGAGTTGCCTCAGAAGCTTGCATATTGTAATCTTTTTAGTTAGCCTATAAAAGGTGTCATTTTGCTTGACTTCTCACTATAATCTGACCAGAAACTTTAAGACCTTTAATGATTTATGGAGATTTGGGGTGGTGTTGTGCTCTATCAAGGGCGAGTTTTGATAATTTATTTGCAACTATAATTATTACCAAAAAAAGGTATCTCATAATATCTGCAAAGTAAGAGGAATACAATGTGAGACTGACAATAGTAAAGTCATCTGTAATATCTGAAGTGAGTCTTTGATTGTATGTAGTAATAGTGTCCCAGGATGTAGTGTTGTTGAGGTATTTTTTTTATATCCGATGTTAGTGTGAATTTATGTATGGAGTGGAATGAGTGTACTAGGTTATAGTTGTGGTGACAAACAATTATTTATAACAGATATTGACCTGAATTTATGTGCAGAGTAGTAGGTACCAACCAACCAACCCTTAGCCTGCCTGTCAACCTACCTACCTACCTACCTACCTAAGTATATTGTGTAAATAACTGTAAATGTAAGCTCTCACAAGATTCATATACAAAGCACAGTATTAATGGCCACATACACATATTTTAAAAATGTATTTCCTTTTGTCAAATTCTTCTTCTTTGTCTGTTTATAGTCTGTACCAAATTCAAATTGTATGTAAACTTTATTAAATTGCACAACAAAATAAAAACAAATAGGATAACCATTCAATTATCTGTTTTTCTGAACTGTTAATCTAGTTCTGGGATATAGGCTACCAGGTAGAAGGCAACTTCTACTTCTACTAGAATTTAGTTGCCACCAGTTTTCTTCCACAATTAGTAATACTAGGGTGTTGTACCGTGTTAGCCATTACGAATGTAGATGAAAAGTCAAGCAAAATGATACTGCCTGAAGAAGGGGCCAGAGTTGCCTCGAAAGCTTGCATATTGTAATCTTTTTAGTTAGCCAATAAAAGATGTCATTTTGCTTGACATTTCATTTCACACTCAGATAATTCATTGAATCGCTATTTATCTGGACACACATTTAAAGCTGACTATTAAAAAAAAAAGAGATAAACTCATGCTGCTTTGTCTACTAATCAATTTCAATAGGCTGCTGTTTCCTGATATCTCAGCTCCATTTTGGGTATCTACATATATATTCCTGATTAAAGCATAAACTTAAAAACAATGTAAGCATTGCATCCTGTTCATTCAGATATGATAAGTAGCACTTGGACATAGGCTACAAAGTGTAAAAACACATAATTTGGTTTGAAAAAGGGTTAACAAAAGTTGGAGGCAAACTATTCTTCCTAGCAGATTAAGTAAAGCAATAGAACATGCTTTTATTAAGATTGCAAAGTTAAAAAAGAGACAGCTCCTGTGCTTGCATGGTTTGAACTTCAAGTACACCGTGTTTTATTTCACATGCATATTAGGTTCACTAGCAAAAGTAAATTAGCCTAGTATGAGTGAGTGGGGACATTTGTGAAATTGTGCTGGCAAGGGTGAAAAAGGACAGCAGTTGCCCCTTGTACCTTTATCTATGTTGTAATTCCTTCTATGAATCTTTTAAATCAGATCAAGGATCTGACAGAAAATAACCAACCAAAGTTTTTCGGTTACAAAGTAGCTTAGTAATAGAACTACAAGGAAAAATCAATTCACTATGGTCTGCTTTGAGGAGGACAAAGAGAGAAAATGATCTGAAACACATTGGATTTGTTAGAATTTACACAAAAAACAATATACTTTTCAAAAATGAAATCGCTCTCAATAATGTAAAAGGTGAGAAAATGGATAATATGGAACATTCAAGTTTAAAAAAAAATGCTGACACACCTGTCATGTAGCCTGGGTGAAAAATATCTTTTCGTTAAATTCCCCGAAGGTATTCATTTGCAGAGAGGCAGAAGTAATAAATGACAGTAACTTCCAAGACCCACCAATACAAGGCAGATTGCAAGGTGGATTTCTAGGGAAGCTGGCCAAGAAAAAGTATTTTGTGACTGATTAATGATGGATTGCAAGTGTTAAACCAAGAGAACCATTTGTTATGTTATCTTGAAAACCAGGCTTTGTAACACAAAAAGAAAAAAAATCACAAATAAAATCTTACCGTTTAGCTTCCTTTCAAAACATCTGACTTTGAAATATACCTTATTAGAATTTAACATACTTGTTTTCAATTCAATGACTGGGTTTATACTTTTAAAATTGTAAGGCTAAAGGCAATGAAAATAATGGTAAAATATTACCATTTATTTATGCTTTATAAGCTTTAGAGCTGCTGTCACATTGTCCTAAAGAAATGGACTAGTATATAATGCATCATATAACAGTGATGAAAGAAAATTGAAATATAGAACAGTGTAGTTTACCAAATTTTTAAATTGTGGTTGTCATTTTGTGCTAATGAAACAGCCTTTATGGAGACTGATTTGAGAAGGACAACATGGAAGGACCTGAGGAATGCACAGTGCCTCACATGGGCCGTCTATTAACTCCTTAGCCCAGAAACTGATGACCCAGATTCCAAATGCTAACCTGGATGAAGCAATGCTCTCTGTTATATATGTTCCAACCTGCAATTTTTAACTACCCCAAGATGTAATAGATGAAGTCAAAACAAACTTGAGAGAGAGGTTGGTAGCAATGATTACAGCGCTTTGCTGCACCCACCACACGACAAACCACCCAAGTGGAGCTGTGCAACGGGTGACACCTCAGCACCACACCTGAACAGTGTGGCTTTTTTTTTTTGCCAATCCTGCCACCAACCCCTGAGTTATCCCTGCAAGTTGAAGGGTTGGATGCAGGTTAACATCATACCCTATAACAAAGCAATTGCAGGTTAAGGGCCTTGCTCAACAGAACAGAGTCACTTCTGGCATTTACGGGATTCAAGCCGGCAGCCTTCCGATTGCTTGCGCAGATCTCTAGCCTAAGAGCCACCACTACGCCCCAGGAAAGAAATAAGTTAAAGAGACACTGGCATCGTCAGAGGCTATACATCTACGACCTCCTTTCCCTTTCCTGGAAAACAGGGTGATCTAGCTGGCACCCCAACTCTTTTCAGTTGATGTTTGAGTGTCATCATTATGTAATATATACAGCAAAAGATGTAAGTTTTTCTTCCATTGTTATTTACACCTCTTATGAGTTGTCTGAATTAAGGAAAATGTTCTTAATTGTGGTACCATGAAAGAAACAAGTTATTGTGTGAAAATATATGCTTACTGAAGTAAAGTGCAACATGTATCACTTTAATGGAATGCTAGGATTATTTAATTTTTATGAACAGTCCTATCTAATTTTTTAGGTCGTTCTTATCTAGATTCATTTTTCTAATGAGCACTGCAATAATGTCTGTTTTAAAAATTATTGTGTGAAATATGCCAGATTTGTTGGTACGCACACACGCATACACAAAAAAAAATTCTCAGTAATTGCTAAGGTCATTAACATCAGAAGAAACAATTTAAGTAGACCTGTGGTAGGAATGTTGGTGATCTGGAAACATGATTTTTTGTAATACAGTTAAAAGAGTCATTTAAGCTGCACAGCTTGCTGAAAGGAAATACACCCAGTAGTTTAAGTGATGGTGTGAAGGATGCTGTACCTTTATAGTGTGAACTGAATCAAAGTTAATAAAAGGTCGAGCTCAGCTGTAATTGTATGTTAATTTAACCTGGCAGAACTGAACAGTTGGTAATAAGCATCCCTAGTGGGAGGATTATTGGAGGGCTACACAGCAGTTTAAATGAACGTGTCCTTTGAAGTTAAAAGATCTCATATCATCTACTTTTGAACAGGCCCCTCATTTCAAGTAAAATCTGTTATTCTGATTAGGGATTCATGCCAGCTATGGCTATTTTTTTCAAAAATGTGAGAGAATATTTCTTCACAAAGAAAATCATATGTAGATTAGGTCATCAAGTAGTGTTTATGGTAATCCTGCATTGTTCTTTATGGCTGCAAAACTGTAAAGAAATTGAGGAAAAATGTTAACATGTATTTGACACGTATGTAAATAGGGCAATAGATTACAAAGCAAAAGAAATTTGTTTGCCACCTAGGAAACACCACTTACTGTGAGATATTTTTAAAAAATTTAGAACAAAAAAGTCTACATGAAAATAAAACTACAAAATTAAAAAAAAGTCAAAAGAAAAAAGATATTAATGTATTTTCTAACACAGATTTATTAGTATATGTAATAAAAAAGGGGCTGTGGACATAGGAAAATGTATTTCATGTTGTTGTGATGTTATTATGAAACAGTTCAGTCAAAAGATATCAAAACACTTTGTATCAAGTAGTCCTTAGGCAGCCAAGTTATTATACACTTGAACAAAGCAATTCTAGACATTAGGTATTAACAAAATAAAATTATAAAAAAAAAAGCAAAACAAAACAAACAAAAAACGATTCCCAGTTGTCATATTAATGTCTTTTTCTCCAGCCCTATGGTCTATTAGAACTTCTTCACTTTAACTTGCCTAACGACTTATTTCAAGACAAAGGGCATATGATCAGAGGAACAGTTTCTTCTAGAAGGTTTGAGGACACCACCAACTGTAAAAAAAAAAGTGAATGATTATTCTTCTCAGGAGCCGGGCTTAATGCCTAATACAACTGCACTTCTTAGTTAACAGGATTATACTTTTTTAACAACTGTTTGGAAAAAAAATAATCTAGGGACACAGTTACGGTATGTATTAAGTGGGATTTAATGTGTCCAATACATGAATTCTACAGTCTAATCATATGTGAAACAACGATAATGGTCGCAAATTGTACCGCACTTTAGATTTAAAATTCCTCTTCTAATGAAAAGTTAAACATGGATGGAATTCACTAAAATATCAATTTTGATGACTTAAACATTGTTTATCCTGCATTATTATAACTATACTTTCTTACAGTAAGTATTCTTAAATTATGTTGTATGGAATATGCTATAGCCTTCACTGGAATTATATGAACTTCATTGAGAACACTAAGTTTAAATAGTGCATGAAGTACCTAACAAGGGTGTCATTTAAATAAAGCTACCTTTGTTTAATGCTTGTATATTAATTATGGAATACGCAATATTAATACTGCATCCTCATTGCTGCAGAACCCACTGAATGAGAAAGGCACTGTTTCAACTACAATTTTTCAAGTACATTTCATTTATACACTGGTAATTAATATTGTATCTATCTTAGCACAGGTGTCATGCTGACAGAATGTTTTAATCTCTGACCCTGTGGTATTTTAATTAATTTCATTATTCACTGATAAGATTTGGTTCAAAGAAGCATGTGCCAAGCAGGTACTCAAATGTATACAATCCAACCCTTTTTTTGCATGGACTACAATAGAGGACAGTGAAATGAATTAATAAAAAGAGGAATTTCATTATTCATCGCTATGATTAGTAAAATAATGAACTGAAGGCTCTAGGCCAGATCATCACTTTTCTGGTGAACATTTGGTATAAGAGATTCGATACACCACTGCTAAGTGGCTAAAACAACCAGCATGATTTCAAATACTATTGCATACCTCAAAAGCCAATTAGTAAACTTTAAATATTAAGACAGAGTAGCACAAATAAAGCTAATCACATAAGACAGAATTTCCTTATAGAAAGCGAAAAAACACATAAATAAAATATAGAACAAATTTATAAAATAAAATGTAGTTAAAAATCAGTGAGAGAAACTTCACTTGTCTAACAGTGAATAGCAAACAGGAATCTCAGCAGTTTCCCTCCAACATAATTTCTCCAAAACCCAAAAGGTCATTCCCCATTCATTGTTTCTGAAAGATATGACATTTTCATTTCTAAGGAAACAGAATCCTTTGCATTTGTTATATAAAGCTTTGCACGGTATGTTGTACTTTGAGAAAGTTACATACAAGGTTTACAGTGCTTCATCGATGAATACACTTTTCACAAATAACTATGCTTACCAAATAATATGAAACATTGAAGCTATCAAGATTCCATTCCAATGTCAGTCCAATACTGAAGTGCAAATAGAGGGGAAAATAAAAAGTAAAGATGTAACAAAGACAGGATTGTATTTAATCTAAATCTTGTAAAGTCAACATTTACAATTAAATAAGTTTTCTACAGTTGTGAGCGACCTCAATGAACTGTTGAACTTTTGATCTTTCATGGTTTCTGGAAGGAATGGAACTGCCAAACTTAAAATAATTCCTGGAAACAATTTACATTTTAAGGCACAGAAGCTCCCTTTCAACTCCAACAATGACCAAGATGATAGAGAAAAAATAAATATTTACAACTTTAGCAGAGATGGCCAGGAGAAAACTTATATGATACAGAGCTATTACAGTTACAGTAAATCTAAAATAACATTAAAAAAAAATTACAAAACCACAAAAAAGAAAAAAACAAGTTTGCAAAAATACAGGTTATCCTATTTTATTTCTGTAATTCTGAAAATTTGTCGGAAGCAGAATGTCACAAATGAAAATACAGATATTCATATTGACTTCATAAATAATCATACTCAGTTCTGCAAACAGATCCTGTTTGTGCAAATTAAGTTAACCTCTGAGTCTCTTGGTCATTTGGCATAACATAGCTCATGATCTCCTATTCATCAAAATATAAAATGTCATTAAGTTGATTTTGTTCCCTGTGTCTATGATTCCCTTTAAGAAGTTATACTTGCTTTGGATTTGTTCAAAATTTACCTTTATCCAGTGTGACAGTAGATGGCGCTATACCAGCACTTCACGTGATACAGACAGACGCAGGAGGCACACTTATAAAAACACAAATATTTTTATTTTCTTCACTCGTGGATAACGTCTTCCCCATTCCCATGAGCCCACAACACAGTCCAAGCACCAAACAATACTTTACTTTGTCCTCTCTTTTCTCTCTCCTCCACTCCTCCTCAGCATGCTTCGTCTCCTTCCTTCCGACTCTGGCTCTCTGAGTGGTGTCTGCTAACTCCTTTTATATGAGTCACCTGTAGGTGCTCAAGGTGCTCGTAGTCCCACTTCTGGCTGCACTTCCAGGTGTGGTGGAAGAACCGTCCACACGGGCTCTAGTGCACCTGCACCGCCTCCTGGCAACACCCCCAGATTCCAACAGGGCTGTAAATAACTCCATCTCCCATGAAACCCTGTGGGAGTCCGAGGCACCACTACAACCCATGGGGGCTGCAGTGGTGCGTCCCGGGGGAGGTACTGTTCTGCCCATGCTTGCTCCCCGGTCCTCTCAGTGAAGAGGCATCCCGGCCGGGCAAGGACCCCGACTGTCTGTGACACCAGGTAAATGTAACTCAATGTCAGTTTATTCAAGATGGAAATACCTGCCTCTTTTTTACACTTCAAAAACTGATGTTTTCTTGGATTTTTTTTTAGTTCTGTTTCAATATTTCCTGTTTGTTACAATCTGAAAAAAATACAGATTATGACAGATGTGGCCTCGTAAATCAGCTATACAACTTAAGCATAATATCTCTAGACTAGTACTCCACACAGCATGTTAAATAATCCTCAAACTATTCACTATTTGCATTGTTTAAATAAACTGTTCTTCCTGTGGACAGTGATGATGGCACTAAGGCTCACAAATCTGTTGTTTAGTCTTTACTTTTTAGTTTGAGATTCGGTTTTTATTAATTATATCTAATATTGCTTGTTCCCACATATATACCGTTAGCTTAATGTGAATGTTCATTTGCCACATGAATTGTCTTATAAGAATTTGAATTTTATCCAAGTTTTATCTGTTAGCAACAACAACAACATTTATTTATATAGCACATTTTCATACAAATAATGTAGCTCAAATGTAGCACACCCAATTTAGTTTCCTCTGTGCACATAGTTGCATCTTAATTGGTTTCGCTTAACAATAGCGGGGCTTTAATCAAGACAGTCCTCATTATCTTGCAGCAGGAGCTTAGAGGGGATGTAAGATTTTAATTTCATAAATCATAGAGCAAAAGTAAGATTTGTGTCATAATTCACCAGAAGCACAAACACTAGCCATTTACTTCTGCTGCATACATACACATAAAGTGCAACTTTAAGGTTCTAAAGAGAATGGCACCATCCCAGGGTGAGGTAATATGGTTGTTAACTCCTTCTCTCCTCGGAGGACCTCTGACGTCACTTCCAGTAACATCACAGAAGTCGTTTTTTTCAGCCACAATGGGTATTTAAAAGATCATTGAACTGGACGTTGGTAGTCAGTTCTACACTTGTGACTGAAGAGGACAAAGCTTCCTCAGTAGACATAACTTAATCCCTTTGTAGGAGCATTCCCCAAACACACAGATGCACCTAACAATAAGTGAATCTTTCAGTATGAAATTTAACTTATTTTTGAGTTTGCAATGTGATGTACAAAATATAATGACACTCCTCTGTTCATTAATGTAGTGGCTAATAGGGAAATTGTAAGATTCTACGATAATGTCACGGGTTACTTTAGCTTGGATTTAATTATTTCACTAACAATTTCTGACCATTTTTCTAGGCAGTGCAGTCAGCTATTTGCTACAAAAAAATGATTGTATGATTTTGAATGTCAGGCAATGTTCTCAGTGCATTACCGTGGCTGTAAAGAATACTGAAAATTGAAACAGTTAACACAAACAACTTATGAGGGGTAGAGGCTTTATCATATGGTAATAAGTACTAAAAAGAGGAGTACAAATAGAAAATGAAGAGAACAATGCACATTAAAACCACTGTAACTTCACTTTTGGACAATAAAGATAAATTAATGGTGTCACAGATATCTGTATCCATTCATTAATTTCCTGAGAGTGTCTTAGAAAGATTATTGTTATATGCAGAAATCCAGTGTAGGATGCAATTTCAAACTCTCTTCTCAACATGGAGGACAAACAACTGCTTTAGCTACTCGAGCATTTGAGAAGCCCTTTCACTGAATTAGCCATTTGGATACGTTAGTTATCTTGTAACAGGTTTAAATCAGTTGAGCACTGGTATACAAATTGCAAAACTCCAACTTTTGATGCAGCACACACAACACTATGGAACAACAAACAGGCCTTTGTTCAGTTTACATTTTTTTACACTTCCCCTTTCTATACATGATAATTTGCTGCTATGCCTCGAATTTTATGCATGCCGCCTCTTATTGCTCCTATCCCCGGCCCATATTTTGCAGCCACCACCACTTCAAGGTTTCTGCAACTTTCCTTTTGGAGGCAAAACAGGGAAGTTTCACCCCACCACTGAAGAAAGAAGTGCACACATTCTATATTAAAGAACTGTAGATAATAACTCACAGATAAAATTGAGGCTAAACTCCACATATGTAACTCATTCAAAAGAATAATCATCCCAAGGAACCACTGATATGCCTTTAATAATTAAAATATATCAACCTGGAGGGCGCCATACATTATGTTCACCTTTATTTTTAAATTCGAAATGCATTTTGTTTACATTCAGCATTACATTTTCATTATTTATGCCATGATATTTTCCTCAGTTTTCATTAAATGCTATTATGTGTTTTACTTTAACTTTAAAAATATAAATTTGAATTGAAGAAGGAAGGTAAGTGGCTTAGTGTTTATAGCACTCATGCCTCACACTGTCAGGGACCAGAATTTGCTTCCCAATCAGTTTGTTTCCAGTTGCTTTGCTTTGTATATTTCCTTTTGACTAAGACTGTCAAAAAGACATATCTACTACTGTATACAGTATAATAAAACTCTAAGGTCTGTGTGTCCAGTCTCTCTGTGTAATCTGAATGGTCAGTCCGCCTTTGGTGAAGCGAAGAAAGAGGAATTGTGAGTGTGAGATGCACAAAAAAAAAAAAAATGAGTAAAAGTGTATGAGACACACAGAGAGAGTCACCTTCAGAGACAGCAAGTATAAAACCAGACAGGAGGACAGAAAGCTGCCTCTCAAATAATGAAAGAGTATGAGTTGCAGGCTTTACAGGAATACACTCTAGAGATTGAGCACAGGTGAAATATGGAGGAAAGTTACAAAAGGTACACGTAGGGCAAGAAATATTTTAAAGAAACTTTTTAAAATTATTCTCTTTACTGTCTGTGACAGGTACCATGTTTAGTCACATATAAACCCAGTCAGTTAATGTGCATGCTGGCTAGTTGCTATTCTTAAGTTTACCAAATACATATTAGATCAATAGCAAACAGCTACTTTAAACAGTAGACTGAAGTTTATAAAGAAAAATTATAAATAAAAAATCAAATCAATTTTGTTTTTATAGCCCCCTTTGTAGACAAATTAAAATTCAGAATACTTTACAAAAGTGAAGGGAAAAAGAAAAATGTAAAAGGAATAATCTACCAGTAAACAAATCAACAGTGTTAGCAATGAAATATGCAACAGTATTTGTGAATAACAGCAATAAACAAAACAATAAAATTACCAAAAAGAAAAACCTAGACTAAAGCATGTCATGTTTTAAGGCTTCATTTAAAAATTACATCTGAATGAGATGTCCACTGGGGGCTCAGCAATGCTGTCGTACAAAAAAGAAAACAAAAAAAAAAAAATCAAGAAAATAAAAAATACCTTTAATTAATATGAAAACTTGTGCTTTATGTACGTTAGTGAATTAGTGAAATGTTATAAAAGGCTGAAAGATCATTGATTCACAGAAACATAATTTTTTATATTAGCTGCCAAACATATACTTCAGTAAAATAATAAAATTACAGAGTTTTAGTATTTATTGTTCTAATTCTTTCTTTACTATGTTTTCTGGAATGATGAGAGCAGGGCAAATCATCTCCTCCTCCATACCAGTTTTATTGAATACAATGATATTGCTGTACTGTATAATTCATACTTGCTTTTAATACAAAATAATAATTAACATTATCTTTTCTAACATTCAGTAAAACACATGTAAAAATGAAAAAATGTCCTTACTTAATGTGTTGTAATCTTTTTATATGTTAGGATTATCTACCAGTTCTTGAGCATACAGTATACTTAATTTGATTTATTTCAATCAGTAATTAGAAAACAATAAAGCCTGTAAATAAACAACAGAAGTAATGGTGGCAACACAATCAAATATGCATACAACTGGAAAATATTACCAAGAAAAAACATATTTTAGGAAGAAAAAAAAATTACACACTCTGTAATGCTGGTTTTACAGATCAAGTTTAAATGAAAAAGCCATATCTGGAATTGGCAGCTAAAAAAAAGGTTAAAAATAAAATGGGCAAAAGTTTGGAATCACACAGAAATCCACCATTCAATGTCTGCATGTTTTGCTCATTTTAACTATGTCTTGTCATTGTTACAGATGACCGTGCTATTTGCCATGTACTATTTAAAGAAACAGCCAACTGAAAGGCATCCATTTCTCAAACTAGCAGTTGTTTATCTGCGCCTTCTGCTTTTACTTCAGTCCTGGTTAAATCCAGTTTGCCTTCTTCTCTCAAGATAGTAGTGGGCACCTTTTTGTGAAAATTGTTAGTTTTTTCAAGCAAACAAAGCAAAGCAATAATATATTTAAATGTCCTTTAGATTACACTGCAGTTGAAAAAAATATAAATTTTTAGGAAGATACCCCATTGCTTGATTAAGCAAATATAACAAGTGCTAGAGAAAAATGATATAGTGTGGGTGAATCAAAGTGACTGAATAAGAAACAGGTTAATCAGTTGTGTAAAAGGAATAAAACGGGGCAAAGGACAACCATACTAAAAAGCTTAGTTTGTTGTAAATGTGTCAGTTTAACCTGCATCATGGGAAAAATAAGCATAGCAGGCACAAGTTGGTCATTCTGCATCATCAAGGTATCTCTCTATTATAAAAAAAAAATCCTGGAAAGCAAAAGCAAAGCGATGATACGTGATCTTCTCGGAAGTTCTCGGAAGACATTTAAAAGACCCGCGAGTCAAAAGAGACTTGCCACGGAGCGTCTCGCGGGGACTGTAAACATGAGACTTGGTGCTAAGAGATTGTCCCAGGGCCATCTCGCAGGGACGTGGAACATGAGATTCTTGCAAGACATGCCCTACTTACAAAAGATATCATATAAGAGCACACCCATCAAAAAACACACAGTAGTGTAAAAGCATGTAGTACACACAGATCATGTGCTCTCAGCACATATAAAACGTATAAGGACAATACGGAGAATAGAGACCCAAAGGCGTTGGACAGAAAAAAAGGCAGATAAGAGATTATGACAGCAGTGGAATTTGAAAGGCTCAAACAAATGATGGCATGATACACATGCAGAGAAAGGTACAGAATATGAAAGCAGTAAAATTTGAAAGTATTGTAGCGTCCCAGCCAGGTTGAGACCTTTTTGGTTTTAAGTGACTGTTCGGTCCGATTGAGGGAGGGTGGAGTACAGCACGGAAGACTGATAGCAGGGTATTGGTTGATGCGGTAAGGGGGGGCGAGACCCGGGGGAAGAGGGGTTGGAGAGGGTGCTAGAAAGTTGTGTTTGGGGTTAGGAAGTCAGCGATTGTTAAAACTTTTGTGACACTTTATAATGTCAGTCGCTACAGTATCAAAGAATATAGAAAAGATTGCATTACCGCAAACAAAAGGTGATTAATTATCAGAACCAGATGTAATTGAAAAAATAGCAGGACAAATCGAGGTCAGAAATAAAAGGCAAAGAGTAGACAACAAAGTCTTTTTGCATTCGCATTATTCAATGCACAAAACGTGGATTTACACAATAATGGACCATACGCTATGAGAATCTGTGGTCCCAGAAAAGTTTAAGCAACGACAAGTTGAATTTCAAAGAATACACAATTCGATCAAGTGTATATTGATGATCACAGAGAAGCGATGCAAATTTTAACAGGCAAAAAGAAAGGTAATGTATATATTCCGTGAATAGCATTACACACCAAAGGAGATTGTGATATGCCATTCGTATTA
The DNA here is from genome assembly GCF_900747795.2 of Erpetoichthys calabaricus. NCBI lineage: Eukaryota > Metazoa > Chordata > Cladistia > Polypteriformes > Polypteridae > Erpetoichthys > Erpetoichthys calabaricus. The sequence continues at coordinate 149,498,537 of NC_041397.2, forward strand.
AAATGTTTACAGTTTACAGTGAGAATAGCTTTTGCGATAACAATCAATAAATCACAGGGACAAACATTTGAAAAAGTCGGATTATTTATTAGAGAAACAGAAACAATATTCACTCATGGGCTGTTATACGTTGTTTTGTCACAATGTGTCTCCAAAACATATTGTTTTTAATGAAGCTTTAAAGTAAAAGTGCAAATAATGAAATTGAAACAATTCCAAAGAAAAAAAAAATTTTAAATTGCATATCCGATTAACCAAACACAGGGGCTGGCGAGCGAAGCAAGCAGGGTGTGAAGCTCCCTAGTCTCCCAAACAGAAATTTCATGGCAGACAAGTGTTTCATGATGTACTGTCCAAGCAGAAGCACAAACACTGCAAATGGGCAATATTAAGGACTAGAAACATTAGTGGTCGGCTACAGAAACTAAGTGCAGCAAATGAGAAACAGATCAAGTTTACTTCCTTACTGTCTACTGTGACTATCAGGTCAGAACTGGCAGAAACCAATTGGACCTTGGTACACCAATCTATATTCCATAAAACTCTTATCAAAAGTGGTCTTCATGGGAAAGTTACGACCAAAAAGCTGTTTCTCTGAGGCTGAAATAAAGCCAAATGAACAGAAAAATGGCAGCAAGTGTTCTGGACTGATGAGTCCAAATTTGACATTTTTGGCTCTAAAAGAAGGTAGTTTGTCTTCCGCTGGGACTGAGAACAGCATATAGATGGGGTGTGAAGGGCCTAGGGCTGACCAACCCCACGCAGGCCGGTTACGTCTAATGCTGTTACCGGTATGTGTGGACTGTATAAACTTGCGTGCGAATTTAACAAAAATAATGTTAACATACACAGGATTTTCTCATTAGAGTATTCAACAAAATTTTTGCAAGATAACATGTGGACTTTATCAAAATATAACTGGAGAATATAACTTGACAAATCCGCTCGAATGGGACACGCAGACCTCAAAAGCAGGGGCCCCCTTAGACACAGGGCCTGGGGCGGTCACCCCACTTGCCACCCCCAAATGCTGCTCTTGGTTTAGGGGTGTCATTTTCACCAGTGGAGTTGGTGATTTAAGCAAAATTGATGGCCCACTCACTGTTGAGAAGTATAGCCATATTCTCATTCATCAGGGAAGCATCTGATTAGCCCCAGCTTCACTCTGCAGCGTGACAATGACCTCTAAACCCAAGGCAAAAATGCTAAAAATTACCTGCAGGGAAAAGAGGAGCAGGCAGACCTGCAACAGTTGGTATGACCCCCAAAGAGCCCTAATCTCAAAACTATCAAGACAGTCTTGGATTACTTGCAGATACAAAAACAAGAAAGACTGCCAAAGTCTGCTCTGGAATTGTGGCAAGTTCTCCAAGAGGATTAGAATAACCTAAAATATGAGTGCATTCAGAAACTGCACTGCACCCAAATTAAGAGAACTGTTTTCAATGCAAAGGGTGGTCACTCCAAATGTTGATTTCATTATGTTTTATTTCAGTTTACTGCACTAAAAACATTCATGGCATTACTTTTGAAAACATTCCTGCTTTACAGCATTTTTTCACAACTCTGTGTACAGTATGTATGTGAGCATATGTGCTGTATCAGTGAAAAGTTTTACAACACACCTTACTTTTCCAGTTTTTTTTTAAATTTAAGCAGTCCATGTCTAGTTAATAACCTGATATGGTACAAAGTTAAGCTGTAAACTTCGGAGGTTTTAAAAAAAAAAGTTTACGTTTACAAAACTGAAAAATAATGTAATTTTCAGTTATACAGAAAGTCAGCTTTCCTGCAGAAACAGAAGTTAATTAAGCCTTAAAGGTGGATGGAGAGACTTTCTACAAGCATCCCAAATTTTGTTGAATACACAGAAAGCCTCTCTCTGGATAAAAGCAGTGTTGGAGCAAACTGTGTCACTCCACCCTCTAAATCATTATTTGGACAATAAAGTACTGCATATTGCTATGATAATGGTGAGGAAAAGGCGATTAACAAAGAAAGAAAGGCACTCAAATATATCCCTTAAAAGAGTAAGTCTTTCCTTTGGTGAAATTGCTGTCAGTGAGAATAGTGTCCTACATCATCAAAAGGAATATGGAAACTGGCATGATAGGAGCCTCATAGAACCACAGATCCATGGGAGGCTTAGAAATGATTGAAGTAAGCAAAGTTTCACTTTAAGTTATGAAGAGAAGACTTCAAGGCACAGGTTTAACAGGTGGAGTGGCAGTAAGAAATACATTGCTTAAATTGCAAAATAAGAGAACAAAGTGTATCTGTGCCAACAACTATCATTAGTGGACTACTGAAGACTGGAAGAGCAATGAATCAACATTTGGTGATGAAGAATGGTTCCTCAGTGTGTGATACCAGCTATCCAACTTGGAAATGGAAGCATGATGGTCTGGAACTCATTTGATGGATCAAGAGTCAGCAACTTACAAAGAGTAACTGGCACCATAAAAAAGCCTATTACAGCATTTAGCTGTGCCAAGCAATACACTCTTGTTTGTGCCTAGAAGGTAAATGACTCATCCTACAACATGATAATGACCCAAAGCATGACCCCCAACTCAATGATCTAACCAATAATTCATTTATATTCTAGTATTATGCTTCAGATTATTCAAAAATATGACTTTTGAAGTATTTGCTGTTTTTATCATGAGAATAATACTCCTGGCTGCTAATAGGTGTTTAACATATGGCTATTTCTCCAGTCAAACATATACAGTAAAAAAAATAAATAAGCCTAAAATTTTTAAGCTTAGTTAGAGTTTTATAGGGAAGTGGAAGGGAGCTTGGAGTAGCAGGAGGAGAACAAAGCGATCATACAAACTATTCACCAACTGGGATCAGGCCAGGATTCACAGTATCTGTTAGGTGACATAGATATCCCCTGTGCCTCCTTGCTGATTAGTCTATTTAAAACAAACTATTAAAATAGTTACTTATTACTGTATATATAATAATTCATTTCTTTCTCAGACATTACACCTTATAGCACTTTTTATTCTTTGGTATATTGGGTTCCTCTCAGGGTCAATGTTTCTGAAAATAATGACCAGATTATAGTGTTTCCAAAAAAAACAGGTACAAAAAGTTCATCAATATTGTTCAAAAGTATATCCTGAATCCATACTATAATAAAATAAAAGCCTTCAGTAAGATTTGCAAATGTATTAAAAATGAAAAATTGAAATCTCTCATTCATATAAGTATTCAGACCCTTAATTCAGTACTTTGCAGAAGCCCCATTGACAACAATTAGAGCTTTGAGTCTTTTTGGCCAAGTTGTCACAAGCTTTGAACATCTGGATTTAAGCAGTTATTCCCATTCTCAAGTTTTGTTAGACTACCATCTTCAGGTCTGTCCACAGATGTCCTATAGGGTTTAAGTCCAGGTTTTGGCTGGGCCACTCAAGGACAGTTAGACACCTGTCACAAAGTCACTCCAGCATTGTCTTGACTGGATGCTTCCACCAATTCTGACCAGTTTACCTGTCTAAGCCACTGAAAAGTACCACTGCATGATGCTGCCACCACCATGCCTCACCAAAGGGATGGAATTAGGCAGGTGATGAGCAGGATCTGGTCTTCGGCAGATATGATCCTTGAACTTCTGCCCAAACAGTTACATTTGTCTTATCAGACCAAAAAATATTTTTCCTCATATTCTCCAAGTGGGATATCATAGGCCTTTTATTCAAGATGGGCTCCTATCAAGCCACTATACTATAAATGGTTGATTGATGGAGTGCTGTTGAGATGGTTGGTCTTCAAGTAGGTTCTCTCCTCTAAGTAGAGGTCTACATAAGCTATGTTAGAGTGACTGTTGAGTTCTTGGTCACCTCCCCAACCAAATCCCATCTTGCCTGATTACTTAGTTTGGCTAGATGGCCAACTCTAGAAAGAGTCCTGGTGGTTTCAAATTTCTTCTATGTCATAATTCTTGAGGCCACCAGACTCTTGGGAATACTCAGAGCTTTAGAAATGGTTTTATAACTTTGCTTCACCACATTTTAATCTCAGAGGTGTAAATTGAATCTTCTTCTTCTTTCAGCTGCTCGAGTTAGGGGTCACCACAGCGGATCATTTTCTTCCATATCTTTCTGTCCTCTGAATCTTGTTCTGTTACACCCATCAACTGCATGTCCTCTCTCACCACATCCATAAACCTTCTCTTAGGCCTTCCTCTTTTTCTCTTGCCAGACAGCTCTATCCTTAGCATCCTTCTCCCGATATACTCAGCATCTCTTCTCTGCACATGTCCAAACCAGCACAATCTCGCCTCTCTGACTTTGTCTCCCAACCGTCCAACTTGAGCTGACCCTCTAATGTACTCATTTCTAATCCTGTCCATCCTCGTCACACCCAATGCAAATCTTAGCATCTTTAACTCTGCTACCTCCAGCTCTGTCTCCTGCTTTTTGGTCAGTGCCACCATCTCCAACCCATATAACATAGCTGGTCTCACTACCGTCCTCTAGACCTTCCCTTTCACTCTTGCTGATGTCAGTCTGTCACAAATCACTCCTGACACTTTTCTCCACCCATTCCACCCTGCCTTCACTCTCTTTTTCACCTCTTTTCCACAATCCCCATTACTCTGTATTGTTGATCCCAAGTATTTAAACTCATTCACCTTCGCCAACTCTACTCATTGCATCCTCACTATTCCACTGATCTCCCTCTCATTTACAAACATGTATTCTGTCTTGTTCCTACTGACCTTAATTCCTCTCCTCTCTAGAGCATATCTCCACCTCTCCAGGGTCTCCTCAACCTGCTACCTACTATTGCTACAGATCACGTCGTCATCAGCAAACATCATAGTCCATGGGGACTCCTGTCTAATCTCATCTGTCAGCCTGTCCATCACCATTGCAAATAAGAAAGGGCTCAGAACCGATCCCTGATGTAATCCCACCTCCACCTTGAATGCATCCGTCACTCCTACTGCAGACCTCACCACTGTCAAACTTCCCTCGTACATATCCTGTACAACTCTTACATACTTCTCTGTCAGTCCCGACTTCCTCATACAATACCAGAACTCCTCTTGAGGCAACCCTGTCATATGCTTTCTCCAGGTCCAAAAAGACGCAATGCAACTCCTTCTGGCCTTCTCTATACTTCTCCATCAACAGCAAACATCACATCTGTGGTGCTCTTTCTTGGCATGAAACCATACTGCTGCTCGCTAATCATCACCTCATTTCTTAACCTAGCTTCCACTACTCTTTCCCATAACTTAATGCTGTGGCTCATCAATTTTATCCCTCTGTAGTTACTACTGTCTTGCACATCCCCCTTATTCTTAAAAATCGGCACCAGTACACTTCTTCTCCACTCCTCAGGTATCCTCTCACTTTCCAAGATTCCATTAAACAAACCGGTTAAAAACTCCACTGCCATCTCTCCTAAACACCTCCATGCTTCCACTGGTATGTCATCTGGACCAACGGCTTTTCCATTTTTCACCCTCTTCATAGCTGTGCTTACTTCCTCCTTGCTAATCCGTTGCACTTCCTGATTCACTATCTCCACATCATCCATCTCTTGTTATCTTCATTCATCAGCTTCTCAAAATACTCTTTCTATCTGCTCAACACACTCTCCTTGCTTGTGAGTATGTTTCCATCTTTATCCTTTAACACCCTAACCTGCTGCACATATTTTTCAGCTCGGTCCCTCTGTCTAGCGAATCGGTACAGGACCTTTTCTCCCTCCTTAGTGTCCAACCTCTCATACAACTCATCATACGCTTTTTCTTTAGCCTTCGCCACCTCTCTCTTCACCTTGTGCCTCATCTCCTTGTACTCTTGTCTACTTTCTGAATCTTTCTGACTATCCCACTTTTTCTTTGCCATCCTCTTCCTCTGTAAACTCTCCTGTACTTCCCCATTCCACTACCAGGTTTCCTTTTCCTCCTTCCTCTGTCCAGATGTCACACCAAGCACCCTTCTTGCTATCACCCTTACCACATCAGCTGTAGTTTCCCAACCGTCTGGTAATTCTTCACTGCCGCCCAGTGCCTGTCTCACCTTCTCCCTAAACTCAACCTTGCAGTGTTCCTTTTTCAACTTCCACCATTTGATCCTTGGCTCTGCCCTCACTCTCTTCCTCATCTTGGTCTCCAATGTCATCCTACAGACCACCATCCTATGCTGCTTAACTACACTTTCCCCTGCCACCACTTTGCAGTCTTCAATCTCCCTCAGATTGACTCTTCTGCATAGGATGTAATCTACCTGTGTGCATCTTCCTCCACGTCTCCTCTGTTCCCTTCACCAACATGTCCATTGAAATCCGCTCCAATCACCTCTCTGTCCACTCCAAAAATCTTCTTTCTCATCCATCGCACACCCAACTTGCAGTGCATATGCACTAACAACATTCATCATCACACCTCCAATTTCCAGCTTCATAATCATTACTCTGTCTGACACTCTTGTCACCTCCAAAACACTTTTGACATACTGTTCTTTCAGAATAACCCCTACTCCATTTCTCCGCCTATCCACACCATGATTACTCCCCTTCCATTTAGTCTCTTGCACGCACAATATATCAACCTTACTTCTCTCCTTCATATCGGCTAACTCTCTCCCCTTACTAGTCATACTGCCAACATTCAAAGTTCCTACCCTCAGTTCCACTCTCTTTACCTTCCTCCTCTCCTCCTGCCTCCAGACACGTCTCCTCCCTCAGAGGTGTAAATTGAATCAGAATTCACTTTATTGGCCAGGTACACTAATGTATACTAGCAATTTGTCTTGATAGTATTGGTGCAATATATAAGGACAACACAGAATACAAAAGATAAATATAAGATGATAATAAACTATGATGCAGCATACAAGGGCAATGCAAAAAATAAAGAGAGGAGTAGGATTAAAATGCCCAGGCAGCCTAGTGTGGAGGTTTATATAGATAGTGAGTAGAAGCTCAGAACTGATTAGTAAGAATAACTACAGTTGGAAAAAACTGTTTAGGTGACATGCTGTTTTAGCCTTCACTCCACAAAGATGTTTGTTGGAGGGACGTCTTTGGAACAGGTGATGCCCTGATTAAGGTGGATCAGCAATGATCTTTGTGGCCTCCGTCTTTACCCTGGACTTATACAGGACTTCAGTGAATGGCAAGTTACAGCCTATGATCCCTTCAGATCAGCCTTAGCCTGAAAAGAGGCAGCAAGAAATCAGACAGTTATAGGTGAATTCAGAAATGACTCAATGATGTTTGTGCAGAATTGGATCAATATTGCACGAGGGAGATTGTATTTCCTCAGCTGATGCAAAAAGAACATTCTCTGATGGTCCTAATGCGTGTGGTGTTATTATCCCACGTAAGGTTTTGTGACAGAGAGAGTTTCTTGAATTTCATGGCTTAGACTTTGTAAACTATGTCCAATCAATTCAGTTTGTCACAGGTGGACTCCAGACACATTCTAGACACACCTCAAGGGGAATTAAAGCAAACAGAATTTATCTGTGCAAAATTAGGTGTGTGACAGTAAAGGCTCTGAATACTTATATAAATGAGAGATTTCAGCATTTGATATTTTAATAAATCTGCTATCCCTCCCGAAAATATGGTTTCACTTTTCATTATGGGTTAATGAGTGTAGACTAATGAGGAAAAATGACAAATGTATCTACTTAAAATAAAATCTACAACGCACTAAAAAGTGTACAGAAAATGAATGGGTCTAAATACAGTCTGAATTCACCGTATATAACTGTCAATATGTTAACAGAATCTACAGCAATGGTTTTGAAGCACTGCCATATGTGGAACAGCCACTTTAAAGCTGCCAAGTGCATACATTTCTGAGAAGATATATATATATATATATATATATATATATATATATATATATAATCAAGAACTGAAATAAAGATTCAAGGCATAATCAGATTGAACTCAGATCTAACAGGAGTACAGCCACAGACATTATAAATTGGTCTTTAAATGATTATTTCCTTATTTATTTGGCTGACACCTTTATCTAAGACAATGTTTTTGTTATTCCAATTGGAGCACAGACAGGTAAAGTTACTTTCTTATGGTCACATAGTATCAGAAGTGGAATTTAAACTCCCAATCCCCAATAGCACCCATTGCCATCAGAATGGAAAAGAACAGAGAACAAGATCACAAAAAGATGAGCCAGTATCACTGCACCCACATGTAATGTGTCATCATGTAAAATTCTGTTTAATCAATGTTCAGTTTTGCAGCTTTTACTGTATATGGATTTAAAGTGACACTGCATAATCAATGAAGTAGAATCAGGGGCTAGGTTGTTTTTAATGCTAAAGACAATTTCAGAAATAGGGCTCAGAAGTAAGTACGAGGCTTGTCATGAAAAAACAAGGCTTATGGGTCTTGGTCTGAATCTAACATCACTTGTAACTGGAACTGAGCCTAAATTAACACTTTTTGAAGCAAGGGCAATATTGCAGAACACTTTAGAGTGATGGAGGTAACCTAAAATCCTTTATCAAATACAGTACACTAGCCAACCCGCGGCGTAGCATACGCCGCATAATTATGTATTGATGGGTGAACACTTCCTGAACGACACAGTTGTCCAAATGGGGTGGGTTTGTGGATACCACTGTGAGTGAATGAAAAGATAGACCTCTGGAGAGAGCAACATATAATTGTCCGTGACTGAAAGCGGGATCGTCTGTGACAAAGAAGGCCACGCTGGTGAAATTTACTTCATCGGTAGGGATAAGTGTCAGTACTTGTAGATTAAGGTGTAGCGAGTCTTCGTTGTTGACGCTTAATATAGCTTGCGTACTGAGATGTTCCGGAGTCACAGTTGAGAAACACTTTTTTAATGTCTTTTAAGCACAGGGGAAAAAATGAACATGTGAAACATCCGTAATGTAATAAGCCACCAAGAAAAGTAACATTGCAACAATGCTATCTACGAACCGATCTCTGTAAACAGAAGTGAAAACAAAATCGAGCCCGGTGTATTCTTTAACTGCCTTGTGGCGCTGTAGTAGTGCTGCTGCTTTGCAGTAAGGAGACTGTAGAAGATTGCGGTTTCACTTCCCGGTTTCTCCCTGTGTGGATAGCGCTTTGAATACTGAGACACCGCTACATCAATGTAACGAAGTATTAACAGGAAATTGTCTTTGTGTAATAGTAAAAGGCAAATTATCCGCGACAAACAAACTGTTTTACACACTGCATACCAACCCGCGGCGTAGTATACGCTGCATAATCATGCCGCTTTTTAAATGTTTTTTAAGCAGAGGGGAAAAAAATTAACATTTGCAAAATCCGTTAACGCTGCTTTCAGTAAGTACAATGCACACGCATTTAATTTGTCGGCCACTTTTTGCCAGCCGTCTTTTCTGGTTTGGGCTGCTTTTGCAATGTTACCGCTTGTGCATATTAAATCTTGAAATCCTTCGAGTAACTAATTAACTAACACCAACCCACCCACACACACAGCTTGCGTGAAACAAATGCGCCCGTACTTTCATAATTTTGTTGCAGCCTATAGTGGAGTCAGGCACAGAGAAGGTCAGCTGCTGAGAGAGCGTCTCAACTGTTGCAGGGCCTGCATCGGTGAAGCAGGTGAGACGCTAATGAAACAGAGGCACAGGGCTTATTGGTTTTTAAAGACTGCTTCCTTCATTGTGTTTTAACCTCAGTTTTAAAGGATTGTTTTAAGGATCCCATGGGATACCCCTCGCAAACTGTTTTGGACGCTGCATTCAGCAATTCACATCCGCGACAAACATGCCTCTTCTTACATGGTGCTGCTTTGGTGGGCGGGGAAACGTTTTCCGTGTTCCTACAGGACCATCTAAGAAGACGCATGTTTGTCGCGGATGCGAATTGCTGTATGTAGCGTGTAAAACAGTTTGCGATATTGCACGTGGTCGTGCATCGTAACCGAAAAGTCAACGTGGCTCAGAGCTGCATGTGGACTGTAGCACAGACAAACAGAAATGACGGTGTGTTTTCCGAGGCGTTGCGTCCGAGTTGGTGGGCGTGGCTCTGCGAATTTTCATTGTATCCAATGGTCTTAGAGTTGGTGGGCGTGGCTCCTTCCGGCGTGCTTTCATGGGTGTGGGCGTGGCTCCTTCCTGCGTGCTTTCATGGGTGTCTTGCCCGCTCTGGCGGCAGCTTACAGAATTATATATATATAGATGTTCCAGGTATGACAATTTGTGAATCCTTTTCTTCACATTTGTGCCTGTGCTGCAGCCACACTATTAATTTTAAGGTATACAGAGTAGTGTTGTAGCATTTTCTATCCTTCGTAATAAGTTAATGTAATCATCTCGGCCAGCCTGGCACCTTTGGAATTAATTTTACTTGTTCATTTCTTTGTGTACCACAGCTAGAAAACTGGTGAGAATGTATAAGGTAAATTTCTCTTTGTAAAGCATCTGCACCTGCTCATGTATCTGGGTGATTTGCACTATATGAAAATTAGATCTTCTCTGTTTAGTCTGCATTCATAAGATGATATTTACCAGATGTTCAAAGCATTTCAGTAGACTGCGCTGAATATATAAATCTATGCGACTAGACTGGTGTAATAACTAACAGTTTCTAAGTATAATGATAAAGCTCAGGGATTAACAGAAAACACTGTGGGTAAAGGCTAATAACAGGACTTAGAAAGCTCCCTATTTTGCCAAATATTCAGCCACCCTTCTGGTCCACACTCTTCTGAATACCGTCCCAGCAACATATTGTTCTATCATTTGTGTCAAACCTCGTGTTAAAAAAGAAAAATAAAAACCTAGACAATATGATTTTGGTCTACATCTGCCGGAAAGGCTGCCATCCTCCTTTATACCACAAACACAACTATTAAATCATTTTATTTAGTTAATGCACTTGATCTTTTTCAGTAAAGTTTACTGTAAGAGCCATTTGCCAATTACTTAGGTCATGTTAAGTTGATAGAAGTACTTTATTAGTTTTGTTAAATGTTAAATTAGTGCATAGTATAGGGGATTCTTAAAACCCCCACACAGTGAATTGAAATTGAATGTTCCAACTATTTCTTGTCCCTCTGATTACAGATTATTCTCAGTTAGTGACCTGTCTTGCCATGTGTAAGGCATGGAGGGCACACAGTTTTAAATCGTGTTTTAACATGCTCAGTTGTATGTGCAGAGCCGTATGTTTAGAACAAACTGCATGTGAAGTAGAGCACAGAGAAGTAACTCATCCTTAAGTATAGGAACAATTGAAGTTTAACAAGAAGAAACATTTTTCCTTTTTTTGCTTTTTATTCTACGGGTGTAACATCCATCCATCCATCCATTTTCCAACCCGCTGAATCCGAACACAGGGTCATGGGGGTCTGCTGGAGTCAATCCCAGCCAACACAGGGTGCAAGGCAGGAACCAACTATTCTGTATTCTTGTTTGGACTGGTTGCTTTGAATTACCACTAAACCCTTTTAAAACAAACCTTTCTTTGGTACATGTTTGGCTCATGCTTGATCCTACCTTACACACCAGCAGCTACATTTACCTTTTCCAATGATTATTCTCCCATGAGCATGTTGGTTTACCAAAATAAGTGCTGTAACATACTGTACTTTGTAACTTATGACTACTTTAATTTTTCTCGCCAGCTCTGTTAGTCCTTTTGTCAGTAATCAAGGACTCAAACAAACATGTACTTAGTAACTGTGTCATTTCTGTGAAATCATGTCATCTGCAGTTGTATAAGACAAAACACTGCTTTAGCTCTGCCATGTTGTCGGCCGTTTTTTCTATGTAATAATCTTTTATTCGTTTGGCATAAACTGAATATGGTCATAGGCTAATACACACAGAGCTACTTGTCCAAAAAGACATTTTTTTTTCTCAGTTATTCTTTATTCATCATTTTATATCCTTTTCTAGTGATTAATCCTCATAAAGGGCCTAAAATGTGGCCATATGATGACATTACAGGAGTTTAAGAGTTGGTGTATGTGCAGTAATGTACTGTAATCTTTCCCTTTTCCCTCCACTATAAAAGCAGGCATGTATAATGATAAGATTGCTAGATCTTCTCGGACATCGTTTACAAAGCTTGTGAATGCACAAAAAAGAGGCTAAATGTAGACATGCAACTTAACATGTAAACTTCGGGACTTATAAAAGAAAATTCGACAGGGGAACATGCATATATCTACAGCAACTCTGACCCATGTGTATGTAACATTTCTGAGAAACTGGGAAATTATGACATTATTGATTAAGTTGTGAAATTCAGCCAAATCAGCTAAGCTGAGGAGATCGTTCCTCCCCCACACTATGCGACTCTTCAATTCCACCCGGGGGGGGGGGGGTTAAACGTTAAAATTATACAAAGTTATTGTCTGTTTTACCTGCATTTTTCTCACTCTTTAATTTAATATTGTTTCTTTATCAGTATGCTGCTGCTGGAGTATGTGAATTTCCCCTTGGGATTAATAAAGTATCTATCTATCTATCTATCTATCTATCTATCTATCTATCTATCTATCTATCTATCTATCTATCTATCTATCTATCTATCTATCTATCTATCTATCTATCTATCTATCTATCTATCTATCTAAGTGACTTGTACGCATAATACATACAGCAAAGCTGTCATTATTATGTGCATGACAAACCTATTGCGTCTCAAAAGTGATGAATATGACATACAGATTTATATTATTTCCCTTTTAAGAGTATCAATTGCTGTGTATTTGTACTGAAGGAATTCTTCAGCTGGAAAAGGAACACCAAGACAGTAAACTTACTGTAATATTTTTCTATATTCTTTTCTCCCATTGCTATTCCTCATCTACTCCTCTATATGTACAAGTGTAAGCTTTACTATTGCATCTAAACAATACAAAGTGGGTTGTAACAATTTGTTCCAGTGCTGCCTGCACTAATAAAAAGGCTTATAAACACATACAGTACATGCATATAAACACATATGAGATGCTTCAAAAAATACTGCCATATAACTTGGTCTATACCATTGGTCTATGTTGGGGAAAGCAAAGCCAGAGAAAATGTCTTTCTCGTGACATTGAACAGTAAAACTGTATTTCCATGAACTAAGAGTCAGCAGGAGTTCTTATCTTTACTCTCTTCCCATTGTAATCTTCTCCTTGGAGAGCACTTGTTTTATTTAATGTTTTTACCTTGAGGCAGTCAGGTTCTTTATTTTTCTTTTATCTGTAAAATCTCACTTTTTTTCCTGTTTTACAGATACTTAAAACAAACTTTGATGTACAGAGCCTGAAATTTCAATGTAGCTTTCAACAAATAAAAGATTTTTACTTAACTGCAATGAGATTAAAACATAATTTTCCTTTATAGTTTAAGATATTAAACTCCACTAAGAAGAAAAAAAGATTCAGAATATTTGCAGGTCTTTTAACGCAGGGTAAAACTCATTTTGTTCTCACATTGATAGGTCAAATTTCACAGTATGTTGGAATTATTTTTCAAGCTTCTGCAAAGTCCCTCGATACACTGAACAAGATGAGTTTTCAATGGAATGTTATGAGCCACATGAAGTATAATCATTTTATTGTCTGCTTGCTTTGTGTAATTTAATAATTGCTTCTAAGCTCCTATTGAAGTAATGCTGATTATGATCTAGTGGTAATTTATTGCTGTGGAATTTTGCCTGACAAAGGCTTTGGTTTAAGCACAAGAAGTTACCCTAGACACTGGCACATACTGTAGCTAATGGGGAATAAAACATTTTTCAAGGTGATAATGACTATGTGGGAAATGAACGCTTTATGTATCAGGCTTTCATTTATGAAGTTATTTTCAGTTTTTTTTTTCTAAAATCTCAAAATTATTCAAAGCACTGTTAAAAAGAGAAACCACATAAACAAATCTTTTAAATATCTAAAGAGGTTCTTAGGCTCGTTATGTTTATTAACAGCATTAGGTAAACCAAGCATTTGTACCCAACATCCACCATAAAGTAAGTAACAATCAGCCATTAATATTTTAAAACATTGAGACTATTCAAACATTAGGGAGCTTATTAAGATTTTCCTAATGAGATTCCTCATAAGATGTGTAAGTAAGGGTATACAGTACTTTGATAAAGAAGGGAGAGAGGGACTGACCTAGCTTCAGGCAAAATAAAGATTCACATAGAGGAACCGGTTAAAGAATGTCAATTGATACTCAGTACCAAGACACTTTGTAATACAAACATATATTTGCACAAGCATATAATCAAGGTTTACTATACCTAACATTGTTATAGAAATGAATACTTATTAATTAATATTTATTTACAGCATGTTCTTCAACAATTACCTAAAGAAAAAAGAACAAAGAGATGTGATGGTAACAGAAAAACATTCAGGTCTCATTTTCAAACATGAGATCCAGCACTCTGCCTACATTTACATCTTGTCATTATCTATTTATCTCCTTACAACACCTTTGTTATTTCCATAACAGATACCATATAAAGATCACAATCTCAGTAAGTCTGGACAGAAACAGAGGTTCAACTGATAGTATATCCTCTGTATGAAATTAACCAACTAAATAAATAAATAACAAGAATCTGATTATTTTTTCTTCTTTACTGTACAAGTTTTGGGCTGTTATTCATGGCTGGAATCATCCAACATATCAGAAACTAAAGAACCTCGTCATTTTTATCTCACATTTTTCTGGAAGTTTTGTTTTATAAAAGGAAAGATTTTGAAAAACAAATCAAGCAAATACCATCAAATTTATAGAATTTTTTACTCTATACTGTAAATTGAGAACAGAGGTGAGGCAGCTAATTAAAAAGGGATGTCTATTGCATGAATTGATAACTATATTTGTGGTTTCAATGAAGTTTAGCAGCCACATTCATGTTCCAGGACAACAACTGAGAAACAATCATTTGTAGATTTTTGGGGATTCTTTTCCGAAGGCAATTGTATTTTCAGCATTATGGTTATCATGTCTCTCTCAATTTATGAACTGTTCCTCAGAAGCATCTGCTATTGAACAGCTATGGAGGTAGAAAAAAGGAAAAAAGAATGTCTTTTGAGTCAACTGATGTTGAACCAGATGTGTATGTTCCTGGAGCCATAACTGCCACACCTACGTCCCAGAGGGTTTAAAACAGAACTGAGGCATGAGAGAGAAAGAGACAAAATGAGAGAACCGTGAGTAAGCGCATTATTAGGTGCCTGAGCCAGCTAGAGAGAAAGGGTGCAGAGTGATCAGTAGCCCCACAGAGAAGTGAACAAGCTATGTTCTAGGGATGGATTGTTTCTCATTGATTTAGTAGAGGAGCAGGTATGATGGTGGTGGAGTCCTCCATAGGGATCCAAAGGACGCCAGTAGAGTGTGAGGAAAGATGGGTGGACAGCTGGCTCTGAGCAATCTGGCAGATGCCAAAGGAGGGAGCCAAGACGAGAGTGGGAAGAGAGGATCGCAGTTGCTGGTATTTCTACTGGCTGAGCAGCCATTGTGTGAGTGAGCTGGTGAGACGGGAGAGAAGAAGTTGTCCTCAGTTCAGAAAGAAAGGAGAAAGAAGAGCAAGTACCTGATGTCTGTGTTGTTTTTGTTCCTGTTTTACCTTTGAATTATTTATTTGAATTTCAACTCACAGACTTTCACTTTGATTTGATGGATTATATTTATTGAAGATAATGATGCTCTGCATTTTGGCCACTTTTGTTTGTTTTTAATAAAAGCATTGAATCACTTTGCACCAGCTCCTTGCTGACTATTTGTGTCCTCATTTACCAGGCTCATGCTAGGGTACATTATCAATGGTTCCAGGTTGAAGACATGCAGTGTGGAGCTGATCCAGACTATCACAAATGGGAGGTCTGAAAACGAAAGTCGTAGTGGATTTGTCACTGTCAACTTCCAGACAGTGTTCAGGAGCCATTACGAAGGTTAACAGAATTTTAGGCTATAGAGAATGATATGTGGAGTACAAGTCCAAGGAGGTTATGTTTGAAGCTTTATAATGTACTAGTAAGGCCTCATCTGAAATATTGTGTAACTGTCTACAGTCCCGATCTCCAGGCTACAAAAAAAAAAACAGACACAGAAGCGCTAAGAAAAAGTCCTCTGAAGAGCAACTAGGCTGATTCCTGGACTGCAGAGAATGAGTTACAAGGAAAGATAAAATGAGCTGAGCCTTCTCAGTTTAAGTAAAGGGAGATTAAGAAGCGACATGATTTAAATGTTTAAAATTATGAAGGGAATCAGTACAATGGACACAGTGGGAAATTTGTTAAGGATAAATTTTTCAAAAACATTAGAAAGTTCTCCTTCACACCTAGAAACATAGACACGTGGAGTAAACTACCAAGTAGTGTAGTAGACAGGAGGACTTTAGGGACCTTCAAAACTTAAACTTGATATTTTGGAAGAATTAAGTAGATAGGACTGGCGAGCTTTGTTAGGCTGAACGGCCTGTTCAGGTCAACATTTTGCTAATGTTCATAAATTGCCTATAATTAAATAAATGACAACTTCCATAAATGATCATATTCATTTCTAGAGAACATTAAAAATGTATTTTACATTGTAAGAACTGAAGTAAATCTGCTTTTACTCATAAACACCTTTAATACTCTTGGTGTAGTAGTTAATCCAATGATTATAACCAAGTATTTGTAAACTTCTTTTAAAAACAGTCTTTCATATTGTTCCATAATATTGATTATATTACAAGAACTATGTGAGTGCAGTACAGAAAACAGTTATGTTTTTAGGCCTTTTTAGTTGAACACATGCTAAGGAGATGCGGACGGATCAGCTGGTGGCTTTCTGTTGCTGCTGCCGAGCTGCATGTTCTGCTTGTTGCACTGCACATCGTTCATTTAAAAGCCTGTACAGCAGCTGTCCTTTTGTCTCACTGCCTTGTCTCATGGGACTCTCGCAGGATGTCAGTGTCTTCTGAGAAGATCGCGTATCGACCCAAGATTTTTTTATTATAATAGATTAATTTTAGTCTTTACAAAAGCACTTTACTATCTTGCATAAAATGTTGTGTCCTCCTTTACTGAAATCAGTCTTGACACTTAAATCAGATGTGTAGACAGCTAAACATCCCGGGCAGCAGATTCCTACGTGACAATCACACCTTAAAAACAACTGGTAATCTGTGGCGGACGTGTTGCATGCCAGTCACACCAGGAGCAACCTCACTGCCTATATACAGAGCTGCTGAGATGACTCACTGTTATTCCAAAATCTTTCTAGCAATTCCAATGCGCTATTCCATTGGCAAGTCAGCAAATCCAATAAACACTGCTTTTTTAAGTACGTGGCTAGCTGTACTGCTACTATGGAAAAAGTTTGCAACGTACCTCATCTGGCAAAGCAAGCAGGCAATTGTTGGAATTTTCAGAGCAGCATACACTACAAAAGTGAGCTTGTGTGCAAAGCAGCCGACTTAAAGTAGCTCAATAATAGCGGCATTATTAGTCACGAGAATGATTAATGAGATTGCTATAAGTTAGCAACTGCAGAATTATAGAAAGACATGAGTCTTCCTGCTCTATCTTTAATTTTGACTAATTCAAGATTATTTTAAATGTCCAATAGATTAGTTGAAGGGTGTCTACATGGAGATTCATAACACACAATAGGTTATTGAATAACACTTATTATTTAAGAAGCAATATTTGATTATTTTATAATAATATTATTCACAAGACAATTTAGATGTTTTACAAGGTTGGTGCCATTGCATTGCATTAAAACTAGGAGCCACCCTGTAATTTGTGTGGACTCTGATGTGGCAATACATATGTTAGTTAAATTATGGTGAATTTTTAATGAGTACAGTGCTGTGAAAAAGTTTTTTTTTTAAACAGCAATGATATTTTATTCCACATCTCCCAAATACTGATGTTAACTGTTCATTACTAATCAAGTTTTTCTTCTGAAATGTCATTGCATGTTTATTATATTTTATAAGGTTACTATGTAGATACACTTCAAATAAAGTGTTACTGAAATGTGTCACATTACATTAATGTTCTCTATGCATGGTTAAGTACTTTCTAAAAAAAAGTCACCAATAATTTCAATGCATGTTAATTCAGTCAAGATAAAATCGATATCGAAATGAAACAGGGCATTGTGAATCAAAATCAAATCGAATCAGGACATCAGTGCTGAAACCCAGCCCAACTCATGGTTCCCCCTTTATGATTTAATGCTGTTTTAATGTCTCCTTTGCATCTAAGAACACATCCTCATCACATCATGTAATGCAGATTTTATCTCTATCTGAAAAATAAACGCCATTTGCAAAAGCAATTCAGATTCTTTTTGTTGTTGAAGTAGTACAGGTCCTTTACTAAGTATTCAAGACTACAGTTTTTGTTTGCTCCTCTTATTAATGTTCACTTAACTGACTGACCCTTGTTTGTTCCTAGTCTAAGATTTCTGTTTAACATTTTTAAATTTCTTCTTCTTGAGAAACAAATAACCTAGCATTTTAATTGTTTCTAATTTAAGATGCTCTTGTTTGTCACAATCAGTACCAGTTGGTTTTTCACACAGAATAGGTAATTCTAAACTGGATCTTCATTAAGTGTGTGTATGTTCATAAGTAAACCCTTTAACAGATTGGTGTCTGTCCAGGTTAAGTGCTGGAATGCACCTGATGACCGTGGTCTTGTTTGAAAATAGTTGTAAGTAGGGCGTGACTTGATAGAATCTCATGGCAAAAGTGTCCGTTTCGAGTGACTTGCTTCCAAAGGTTTTAAGTATGGAGTGATATTGGCGCTTGGTTGGCGCTGACCTGACACAGACTGACAACGAAGGCATGTGTAAAATAAACAAAAGAACTTTTAATTTCTTCTTCACTTGTGGGGCACGTCTTCCCCATGAACCCCACAGGCACAACACAGTCCCAAAATACAAAGAAAGATAACCCCAAGTCATACTCTTCTTTCCACTCCTCCCAGGGCAGCTTCATCCTCCTCCTCCCGACTCTGGCTCCCTGAGTAGTGGCTGCAGGCTCCTCTTATAGCCCACCCAGAAGTGCTGCAGGTGCTCGTTGACCTACTTCTGGCTGCACTTCCAGGTGTGGATGCGCTCCCGCCCAGATGGGCTCATTAAGCCATGCAGCTCTATGCAGCTCCCCCTGGTGGAGGCCACGGAGCCCAACCAAGATGAGCTCCGGTGTTCCATGAAAGTGGCCTCGACGCAACCTAGGGGGGCTGTCAACAAAGGTTCCAAGGGACATAGCGTAGCTCCCATGGCTACTCCCCCGGATCTAGTGACAAAGGGGCATCCCGGCCGTCCGCCACAATGGCGTGACTTGAAAGAATCTTATGGTAACAGTCTCTGTCTCACGGGCCTTCATTCCAAAAAGTCTCTTCAAAAAATCATGTCTCGTCACCAAGATTTTTTTATTATAATAAAGAGATATCAAAATACAGTCATATGAAAAAGCTTAATTCTTTGGACTTTTGTTTATCACTGGCTGAGCTTTCAAAGTAGCAACTTACTTTTAATATATGACATGCCTTATGGAAACAGTAGCATTTCAGCAGTGACATTAAGTTTATTGGATTAACAGAAAATATGCATCCTAACAAAATTAGACAGGTGCATAAATTTGGGCACCTCAACAGAGATATTACATCACTACTTAGTTGAGCCTCCTTTTGCAAATATAACAGCCTCTAGACACCTCCCTATAGCCTTTGACGAGTGTCTGGATTCTGGATGGAGGTATTTTTGACCATTCTTCCATACAATATCTCTCCAGTTCAGTTAAATTTGATGGCTGCCGAGCATGGACAGCCTGCTTCAAATCATCCCATAGATTTTTCAATGATATTCAAGTCAGGGGACTGTGCTGGCTATTCCAGAACATTGTACTTCTCCCTCTGCATGAATGCCTTTGTAGATTTCGAAATGTGCTTTGGGTCATTGTCTTGTTGGAATATCCAACCCCTGCGTAACTTCAACTTTGTGACTGATGCTTCAACATTATCCTGAAGAATTTGTTGATACTGGGTTGAATTCATCCAACCTTTGACTTTAACAAGAGCCCCAGTCCCTGAACTAGCCACACAGCCCCACAGCATGATGGAACCTTCACCAAATTTGACAGTAGGTAGCAGGTGTTTTTATTGGAATGCAGTGTTCTTCTTACGCCATGCAAAGCGCTTTTTGTTATGACCAAATAACAAAATTTTTGTCTCATCAGTCCAAAGCACTTTGTTCCAAAATGAATCTGGCTTATCTAAATGAGCATTTGCATACAACAAGTGACTGTTTGTGGAGTGAGTGCAGAAAGGGCTTCTTTCTCATCACCCTGCTATACAGATGCTCTTTGTACAAATTGCGCTGAATTGTAGAACGTTGTACAGATACACCATCTGCAGCAAGATGTTCTTGCAGGTCTTTGGAGGTGATCTGTAGGTTGTCTGTAACCATTCTCACACTCCCAGACATATGCCGCTCCTGTATTTTTCTTGGCCTGCCAGACCTGGGTTTAACAGCAACTGTGCCTGTGGCCTTCCATTTCCTGATTACATTCCTTATAGTTGAAACTGACAATTTAAACTTAAGAGATAGCTTTTTGTAGCCTTCCCCTAAATCATGATACTGAACAATCTTTCTTTTCAGATCTTTTGAGAGTTGCTTTGAGGAGCCCATGCTGTCAGTCTTCAGAGGAGAGTCAAAGGGAAGCACAACTTGCAACTGACCACCTTAAATACCTTTTCTCATGATTGGACACACCTGTCTATGAAGTTCAAGACTTAACGAGCTAATCCAACTAATTTAGTGTTGCAAGTAATCAGTATTGAGCAGTTACATGCATTCAAATCAGCAAAATTACAAGGGTACCCACATTTTTGTACAGTCAGTTTTTCACATTTGATTTAATTTCATACAACTAAATACTGCTTCACTAAAAATCTTTGTTCGTAAAACACCCCAGTACTCAGATGTTCCTAGGAAATGAAAGACATACCACTGGCTGGGGGTGAGGGGTTCCCAGACTTTTTCATATGACTGTAGCTGTCAGCAGCAAGGCATTGCTGAAACACTTGCTAAAACTGTCTCATTGCTCTTCATCGGGTTTTTACTTGCAACTCAGGCAGTTTATTTGCAAAAGCCATTTATTCATACTATAAAAAATTTGCCCTAAAAATAGGCACCACTGGCATTCTTGTTAAGCAATATGTGTTTCAGCAAGCTAATTTACCCTTCCTAAAATAATCACACTTTTAAAATTATTAAATTGTATGCATTCAAAAGAGTCAACAATGAAAGTCCATCCATCCATCCATTTTCCAACCCGCTGAATCCGAACACAGGGTCACGGGGGTCTGCTGGAGCCAATCCCAGCCAACACAGGGCACAAGGCAGGAACCAATCCCGGGCAGGGTGCCAACCCACTGCAGGACACACACAAACACACCCACACACCAAGCACACACTAGGGCCAATTTAGAATCGCCAATCCACCTAACCTGCATGTCTTTGGACTGTGGGAGGAAACCGGAGCGCCCGGAGGAAACCCACGCAGACACGGGGAGAACATGCAAACTCCACGCAGGGAGGACCCGGGAAGCGAACCCAGGTCCTCAGATCTCCCAACTGCGAGGCAACAGTGCTACCCACTGCGCCACCGTGCCGCCCACAATGAAAGTCATATTAAACAAAAGTCATAATATTCAGAAAATTCAAATGCTCCCTAAATGACCAAAACAATCTATACTAATAAAAGGCAAAGTCCTCACTGACTCACTCACTCATCACTAATTCTCCAACTTCCCTTGTAGGTGGAAGGCTGAAATTTGACAGGCTCATTCCTTACGGCTTACTTACAAAAGTTAGGCAGGTTTCATTTCGAAATTCGAAGGGTAACAGTCATAACTGGAACCTCTTTTTTGTCCATATACAGTAATGGACGGCAGCTCGCTGGCCGTGGGAGGCGGGGTTGCGTATCGCGTCATCACGCCTCAGACGTAATCACGTGAACTGACTGTGAAGGAGAAAGGACGGCCTTATATGGCGTTCGTTTATAAAACAGCGGACAGGCTGTGTAAAGGCAGCTTCACAAAAAACAGATCCTTAACAAATTGTTATTGGTATATTTTCCCTCAGTTTAAAAAGGTTTTCTTTTCTTCTTAATAAAAATTTAAAAGCAGAACTTCGCCGCTGCAAAGCGCGCCTGACTTTATTGAAAGGAAACTAAACTTGCAGCGCCGCCGCTATTCAATGACACTTGCCTAACGCCTGACTTTATTGAAAAGAAACTAAACTTGCAGCGCCGCTATTCAATGACACTTGCCTAACGCCTGACTTTATTGAAAAGAAACTAAACTTGCAGTGCCGCTATTCAATGACACTTGCCTAACGCCTGACTTTATTGAAAAGAAACTAAACTTGCAGTGCCACCGCTATTCTATGACACTTGCCTAACGCCTGACTTTATTGAAAAGAAACTAAACTTGCAGCGCCGCTCTAACGCCTGACTTTATTGAAAAGAAACTAAACTTGCAGCGCCGCTATTCAATCACGCGCCGCTATTCAATGACACTTGCCTAACGCCTGACTTTATTGAAAAGAAACTAAACTTGCAGCGCCGCCACTATTCTATGACACTTGCCTAACGTCTGACTTTATTGAAAAGAAACTAAACTTGCAGCGCCGCTCTTCAATGACGCGCCGCTATTCAATGACACTTGCCTAACACCTGACTTTATTGAAAAGAAACTAAACTTGTAGTGCCGCTATTCAATGACATGACGCAATTCAATTACACTTGCCTTACGCCTGATGAGCCAAGAATTAGGGCGAAACACGTGTCGTGTACTCTTTACATTATTTGACAGTAAACTATTTTCAACCATTCTATGATCTGCTTCTCACAACTGAAGGCACCATGGCTGATGTTAGCTGACTTGCTGGCCAACCATAAGCGTTACCTGGTAGGTAACCACCCATACAATCAGATTGTGATTCAGACTACGAATGCCGTGAATGTAATTACCCCGATCTACATGCTATCAAATAAACGAACCACACACCATGGCGCAATGTTAGGGGCTTCGCCTCTAGCGCAGACGTCCGAGGTTCGATTCCTGTAAGTGAGTGCAGTGAGTGTGTACGCCTGATGAGCCAAGAATTAGGGTGAAACACGTGTCGCGTACTCTTTGCATTATTTGACAGTAAACTATTTTCAACCATTCTATGATCTGCTTCTCACAACTGAAGGCACCGTGGCGGATGTTAGCTGACTTGCTGGCCAACCATAAGCGTTACCTGGTAGGTAACCACCCATACAATCAGATTGCGATTCAGACTACGAATGCCGTGAATATATATGTAGATATGTGTATATATATATATATATATATATGTGAATGTATGTATGTATGTATATATGTATGTCTATATTTATATATATATATATATATATATATATATATGTGCATATGTATATATATATATATATATATATATATATATATATATATATATATATGTGTATATATGTAGATATGTATATATTTATATGTATATATATGTACATATGTGTATATATATATGTAGATGTGTAAATTTGTATATGTATATATATGTATATGTGGATGTGTATATGTAGATATGTATATATATGTATATATGTATATGTATATGTATGTTTACATAACCTCTTTAACACACTACTTCTCTGCTGCGAAGTGCGGGTATTTTGCTAGTTACTTATAAAAGAAGATATTAAGGCTACATAAGCAATGTCTATAGCCCACATGCACTACTGAGTAATGACTCCAGTTTTTAAGATTGCCAAAGCCAGACAAATGGGTGTAATATAGAAATCAGAGCATGACATGGACCTGATGTGAAAGTAAATCCACTTAAGTTGAATTTTAAGGTCGGTGAAAGCCAGAGCTGAAGACTCTTATGCACTCACCATTTTCTTCTAGACAATTTCAGCAGCTGATGGCCTGCCAAAGTTCATGACATTTCGATAGCATTTACAACTGGCACAAGATCTGGGATATTTTAGATCATATCCTTGATGACTATCTTTATCTATATCTTTGAACATATTCATAAGAATGCCAAAATGATTCACAAGAACAAATAGTACATACACCTGATTGCCCACTAGATCAGTTCAAGGAATTCTTTCATGTGATCAACTAAAACAAACAAAAGCAACATGTTTTAATCACTGCCTGAACAACTTAGTTTATCCATCTTCTAATTATTTTTGCCCTTAATTTAGTACCCTTAGGCACATTAATACCCAATAACTAACATTTAACTCCCAGTAAGCTAATATTTTCTTTTAAAGCAGCACTTCAAGGAAATTTTTGACTTGAGTAAAGAAAGTAATCTTACAAAATCCAAGCAATAAAACATTCTGCCATAATAAATGTACAAGCACACTAAGCATGTTGCCTGAAGTTAGGGTTTTGTGTAACTGAAAATTAGCAATTGGTATCATAAATTACTGTGCACTCAATTCTATAGCCTTGGGAATCTGTAGAGTAACAGGAAGGTGCTGTAAGAACCATAACAATATTTGAAAAAAAGAACTTTCAGTGGAAGCAAGCACTATTATTTTTCTATACAGTGTTAGATCAATAAAACAAAAAAAATAATGAGATGAGAAAATATGGTTTAAGACTTCTTATTAATCACATCTCATCCGTGTTATTTTTACTCTCATTTATTTTTAATGGTGATTATACCATGACTATTACAAGATACATCTGTTGTTACAGGGGAATCTGAATACGGGAAGCTATTCTTTGCTCTTCCTGATAGCATCATTAGATGACTTTATCACCAGTCAAGGTCTTATGCTAATGACACACAGATTTACTTGAAACAAAATGCTAAACTGTTCTCTTGCATTCAGTTCTTATCTGACTTATAAGCAGTCTGAGAAGCAAGCATCATGTCATTTCACTCAGATAAATGCTAGCAGATTACCTTTCTTTTTTAAAGAAACTGCATTATTCTGTTTCAAATGTTATTTTCTCTCACAGCCTCCTTCAGCAGTTAATTAAAAGAAGGGTTACATTCCATATGCAATTTTATTAAACATTCTTGATACAAATAATTAGTAAATATGCATTTTATTGAAGGGATGTATTCATTCAGCACTCATTCCCACTGAAAATAAACAATGTAAGAGATACCAGTGTTGTATTTTCTTTTACAATTATTTACAGCACTGTGAAAAATTGTTTGCCCCTTTATATATCTGAATTGTTGACAATGAATGTTTTAGCTATTCAAGCAAAATGTAATGTTAGATAAAGGCCACCTGAGTGAACAAATAACACATTTTCTTTTTTATTTCACTTCTGACATTTACTGGCTAAACAAAGTTATCCAACACCACCCTGGAATTCTGTAAAAGAATAATTTCCCTGTTCCAATTAATAACTGATTGCACCTCCTTTAGCTTCAATTACTGCAACCACATGCTACCTATAATTCAGTATCAGCCTTTCACATCATTAGGGTGGAATTTCATCTCACGTCTTTGCAGAAACATTGCCAGTATAATTTCAAGAATGAACTGTTTGTTTCAAGTGCAGCCACAGCATCTCTTTTGGGTTTGCTTCTTCCTATTTTGACTTGGACAGTTCAAAACTTGAATTTAGGTTCCTTTTATTCATTCTGTAGTGAGCATGTTTTTGTATTTTAATCATTACTTTGCTTCATGGCCCAATACTTTTAACAGACCGATGACCAGATACTCTCCTTATGTATTTTCCTATATTGAGCAGAAATCATAGTTCTTTAATTTAAGGCAACTCTGATCCCAAATCCCAAATCCTCAGGTACCAAGGCATTCCTACACTGTTACAATACCAATACCATTTTTGACTCTTGGCATGATATTCTTACCACAGAATGCTGTGCTTGATTTATGCCAGACATAATCTGACCCATATTGTCCATAAAGTTTCACTTCTCATGGTCTCATTTGTCCATATGACATTCTCCTAAAAGTGATCACCCAGGTGCTTCCTGGCAAATGAGAGACAAGCTTTAAAGTTCCCAACATGCTAATCACTAGTGAACCCATTGTTGCCTGTGCCTTTCTATTTGTAGAATCATGAAAACTAACCTACACCAAGAAGTCTGCAGTTATCTGGATGTTTAGGATACTTTGCAACTTCCTGAATGATTTGTAAGCTGCTCCTTTCGATTTACTGGTAGAACAATTTTCCATTTGGAGACCGTGGCTGTTACTGTGCTACAGTGGAGTCTCAGAGTCTTCAGTGGAATCCCAGAGCTTTAAAATGTCTTTGCATCCCCTTTCCAGGCTGAGAGATATCAAAATAGTTTCTCACCAATCTCTTAAGGGACATCTTATGTTCATGGCATTATGAACTTGCTGAATCTTTGTGCTAGCAACTTGACTCTGATGAAAGGGTCACAATAAGTGAGGTTTTACAGTGGCAATAGATGTCTTTAATCATGCTTAGCCATGTTCAATCAGCTGACTCTACTTACTTTAATTGGGGACAATATGTTTTCACACAGTGGCACTGTTGTTGGATAGCTTTGTTCACTAGATAAATAAGTTTAGAAAAATGTGTGATTTGTTCACTCAGGTGCCCTTTATCTAATATTGTAGTCAAAGTCCTGAAACATTTAGTGTCAAAAATTTGCATTGATAGAGGGAAAGCACTGCATAAAGAGCAGCTCTTTGCTATACTCATACTTACCCCGTCTATAAAAATAACTGTCCTGCATATTGCAGATTCATACAATTTTATATCTCTCTATTATAAAAGGAAATCCTGGGACGAGACTTTCTCTGAGATAATTTCAGGTCCCACAAGACAAATGTTTTTACCATGAGATTCTGACAAGTCCCGCCCTCCTCTCAAACATTTACTACCCTGCCCACGGTCCAATCACTTCTCATTCATGTGAATGCTATTGTCAGACACAGTTCCTGTACTCCAAGCGGGGTCGGAAATTAAAAACAAGGAGTAAAAAACAAAGTAGAACATCGTAGAGATTCAAAAACGTTGGCATGATACACATGCAGAGCAGATTATAAATTATGAAAGTACTAAAATTCAAAAGTCTGATAGTAAAGATCGCATTAGCGCTAACAAACGGAAATTATTACTCGGTGAAATAACGGAACAGCGAAAAGAGATAGAATATATGGATATACTGTAGGTGATATGACAGAAGTATGTAGATATTGTTTGGCTTTAAACTTTAAGTCAGAGTCTTGTAGATTGTCTAATTCATGTTGCCATCAGGGAAAAGTAGTGTTTCTTCCCAATGAAGAGGCTTATCCACGAGAATTAAAAGATTTGGTGTTTGGTGAAAGTGAAATCCACATACGCGAGCAGCAGAGATGCGAAGTGACTGGTGCGTAGCGCAGGCTGGGGGGTTGGCAAGCGAAGCCCCCTACTATAAAACAAACAAAAAAAAAAACACATAACATTGTATGTTGAACTTTAAATATAAATTTTGAGGTATTACTGTTTGGCATGAAACTGATTGCTGCACACTGGCAAAGTAGTTAGGACTGCTTCTAGTTCAGACATTATCAATCTACCTAAGTCTGTTTTATTTATTTAATTATCTTTCCACTGGCTATTGTGTTTGTATGTGTAAATATGCTCATAAGTGTGCAATGTATTGAAGTGCACCCTGTCCATAGCTGTGCTTGATGCTACAGAGAAAGGTTCTGGCCCCATTGACCCTGAATTAGATGGGTGTTAGAGACTAGTACAGTAATACAAACGGTAGGTAATCTGTTCTGTAAATTGTCAGCTTGAAAGCAGATTGAAATTGGCATTTACAAAAATAACTGAAAATATTTTTTTAACTTCACGTTAAAACCAAACAATAGTTTATTCCTTACACTGTATTGAGCTGATTATATGGTGGTATTAGAATTCAGCTTGTGAACAACTGAAAATCCATTAGCACGACATTCATTTTGTACTGGACAGCATGCAGACTCTTGAAAGGAGAAGCTGTATTTCTGTGCAGATTGGATAAATAGGGTGAAAAATTCAGGCCTACTGAAATTCACAGGCTAAATAAAATTACCATAGAAGGTATAGCCTTTAATTTTAAAGCCCCTGGGCACTTGATTGATCTACCAGCCAATATCTAAGAGACATTCTCTGCACTTAAGCAAAGGCAGATGAGATGTTATTTAGTATAGTGCACTCTTCTTAGAGTAGTTGCTTCTAGGGCTGTTAATATTGTTTTTAATAACTGTTACAGTATTTTATCATTACTTTATCCCTTATTATGTGTCTGATGTCTTTATCCAAGGCAAGATACAACATTTGAAAGATACAATCGGTTACATTTCCTTAGCTTTTACAATTGCAGCACAGGCAGGTAAAGTGACTCGCTCCTGGTCACCCCAACACCCCCAACCTCAGTGTTTGAATTCCTAGGTCAAAAGAGAAGACTTTATGACAAAAAGGTCTTGTTAATTTTCATGTTTTTGTAATTTTAATCTTTTATCTTTCATCACCTTTATACTAATCCAAATCACACAGTATAATTTATATATAAAACCAATAAAATAATTCTTTTTACTGTGAGACATAGGCCACATTGTCAAAATGACATTTTATTACTTGTGATGAAACATGCTGAATTCTGAAGAAAATGTACAAACAGTACCAAGAAAAGAACTTTGATTATCTCCCAGATCAAAAGGAGTCAAAGTAATGAAACTTGAGTGTTCATGTTTTCAATGTGCAGTTTATTATTAAACCATTTGATCTGACCCTTTTAGCTTTGAGTTCAAAACAAGAATTGAGGCAAGCAAAAAGGAGGTTGACACATATTGTCAATTATAAATGTTTGTTTAGCTTAGCAAAATATCACATTTTTATGAGGGTAATAAAAGTGTAATTTCTCCAAAAATAAAAATCTTCTAGTGAGTGGAAAAGTATTCAGTAGATATTGACTGTTGTCCATCTTACAGGAGATCCTGCAATGCTGGTGTCATACCTAAAAGAAACTTTACACAATTTAGTAATGCATAATGTACTCCACTTTATAAAAGTGAACAGTCAAATCTGAGCATAGAAAACAAGTTCTATATGAAGGATGTCACAATGCCTCTGTATTCAAAAGTCATGTTAATTTAATACACTAATGCATTTTTAATAGTATCACGTGGAGTGTTTGTGCAGTTGGGAAGCTGCCCCCTACTTATTTATGCAACTGATTAGTGCAGTGTCTTGTGTAGGTGTCATAGGATAATCAGTCCTAATTACAGGGAAGAAACTCACGGTGCTATGTAAAAAGCAGAAAGATACTAAAAGATACAACATAGATTCATGAAAAAAAGCTTTGCAGTATTTCACATTTTGTGTTACATTTAATTTTAGATAAATAATTCCATTTGTTGTAATTTTAACAAAAATATTTAGTTTACAATCTTAAAAGTGCAGACACATAAGAATTAGTTTGGGATCAAACAACAATATGTAACTGTTTAGAACTGGGAAACATTAAGGTATTTAAACTGAGACTACAAAGACACTTAAATTGATCATTGTTAAATACATTCACATAGATATATATTTCACAAAATCAAAAAACTGTCTTGCTGAGTGCATGTTCTGCTTATTTATTTGCAAATGAAAATATAATAAATAAGAAACCATAAGCAACTACTGAGAAGTGAATAAGAAACATTGTTATGCATATTATGTGTACTGAACCCGGATGGGAATGTGGAATTTTAAATTTAATGGATCACACATTAACTATGGAGCTAGATTTGTCACACATGTTGTGTGTTGGTCAAGTGTCACAAAAAAAAAAATAATAATTTGCATTCTGTACACTTGACAACAAATCTGTAATGTCCTAATTACACAGCACCACATTTTTTATGAACGCAAAACATTAGATATTTTTTTTTTTTTTTTTTTTTTTAAGTCAATGGCATTGCCTGCTTGAGTGTGATCACGAAGTTCGAAATACTGTAATGTCCATTGACTGACCTAAGAGAACCCCCACTGAAGTGTCAGTGGACTATGAAGACCAAAGTCACCTTGAGAAGTCAGCCGTAAAAGGAGCCCATGCAACATGTTAAAGAGTCTGGACTCTGCAAGTCTTACCTATTCATAATGTAAGGTTTCTATACCCAGTTGGGACTCCCCCCAATGGGACAACACACTGAAGAGCGTCCCAAAGCACATCCTGGAAGACAGCTTATCCGTCGCCAGGGCAACTGCAGGCTCCCAGCAGCTTGTCGCAAAAGCAAATCTGAGGCAACTGGGATTGCACTATAAGTGCTGTCATCAATGGATGATGCAAAGAACATTATAAATGTAGGGAATAGTATTACTTGACCACTTACCTGGCCACACCCCTGCCTGTTTGCTGCGTCTGTGTATAGGAGGGTGGTAGATCTAATAGATACAATAAATAACCATGCTGTTCCTGTTTCAAGCTGAATAAAGCTGGTTTTGCTAAAGTACTGAGACTCAGCCTCGTGTTTGCACGATGCAAGACAGGGACTCACACATCACAATAAGCACTTACTATGTGTTTCTCCACTGCTAAATTCCATTAGCCCTAGCACAAAATTCTCAGGAAGTCCTAAGGAGGATCCTGGTTTGGATCAACTCATGAAGCTAAGTGTGTGAGAGGGACACTGCCTCTGGCTACATGCAAGTAGAGGAGGCACCAAATAGGTGTGAGCAGTGGATGTAGCAGAGGAGAGGAAGGCCAGGTTTAAGACAAAAGTAGAGTCTCACGGGAGGGACCATATGAGATGAGGCAGCGAGGTCAAGGATGGAGATTTGGGTTGAGTTGTTGTACAATCAATAGTCCTTTTAAGGACCACATACCACCAGTGTTATCCAAATGTCAGTCCATTTTATCATCTCTGACTACTCTGGGTCATTAAAACTAACTCTCAACATTACATGAATTCTGTGCCATGGCACCTACAATCCAAGCAAAATAGGAAAATATTGAGGAAACAGGAAAAGATAGTCAAAAGGAAACACAAAGAAATGCCACAAACTAATTACCACATTTTTTATACTGCGTGTTGCTACATTTGATGAAAATATTATAGGGAGAAAAAGAACAAATGAGGATGATGTGTTTTAGAAAGGAAATTTAATTGGTAATTTATATTTTTTTTCCTCAACAGACATTTATTCATATCCATAATATGATTAAGCAATTTTGATTTTAATCTCTGAGGCCAATACAGACGTGTGAGTTGTATCAATATTAAATCAACTTTGAATGATTTTGAATTATCTTTATAGCAATACTGAACAGCATTTCTGCTGCTGTCTCCTGTAGTATGTACTCATACAGTTATCTTAGTGTATTAACTGCTCAGTAGCCCCACTAAAAGGTGATTATCCATTAGTAATGGTAAATAAGTAATAAGAATTTCTAACAACTTCAAAACAAATGCACCAGCTATGTCGAGTTTTACTTATTTATCTGGAGTACAGTATGATCAATAAAACAGACCTAAAAGCTTTTGCACTATATACAGTACACTATAATGTACTCTGACCAAAACTTGACAAATCAAGCAATATGCCAGGTACAGGTATATATAAAAGTCATAAGTCTTAGATTTAATTAACAGTTTAGTCAATTTTAAATATCACTACCAGTTTTACATTATGAAAATAATAACCTTGTGTGCTTCTAAGACAGATTCAATTTTAAGTGTTCTTTTTTATTGAAACAAATATGTACACAAGAAACCTGAAGGGAAGTCAATTAAGTAGGAGACAGTGTGATGCTATGGCAATACTCCCACAAAAACCCAATCTACCCAATCAATGCCAAGGAACAAGGAAAAAAAAAACCTTGATGTATAGATACATATTGTGAAAAACAGTAAGGAACTAATAAGAAACTAACCACACCACCCCTGCAAGCTATTGGAGCAAGTTGGTGAAAGACAGGAGTACAAGTATGCCATCTCATGGAAGGAGGAGTATGTTTCTCAACACGGTGCCATATATTAACATTATAGAAATAATCTCATTTCCTAAAGAGAGCCTGGAAGATTTGCTTTTAGAGAGACTGATAATAAATCTTACAAAGATAATGGGGAGGCCAACTTGGACTTGAAGAAACTATGAAGGAAGCTGGGAAAAAAAACCCTAACCCTGACTGCATACAGAGTGAGAATCCAGTGGCAAAATTTTAAATCGGGAAAAGATACATGAGCTCTCTGCCTGTCTCAAATTTAAGTGGAATGTTTAAGGGAAGGTCATTAACCATTCCTTAAGAACTCAGAAAGGAGTCACCTAACTTTGCACCAACAATTTGTAGGGGGAGGGAGGGGAAACATTAAGCTAACAAAATTAAAATGAAAGGTCAATACTTATTTTAATAATAGTAAGATGAGAAGACAGGGCACTTAGCCCAACTATTGATAGAGGCACTGGCATCAGACAGTATAGAGTGGTAGTTGTGTAAATATATTTCCATGAATAAAGGTGAGATGTCAATTCCTAAGTATCTGAGCTTGGACTACACAGAGACCAATCGTCTGAAGGAAGGGAGCATAGCAACAGATATCACCCAGACGTAAAAGGAAAGATTCCGACTAGCTTATTTTATAGCCACTTATGGGTTCAAAAGATTTAAATAAATTTACAACATGAAAAATTTCTTTAATAAATTAAATGATGAATATCATGCACAATGATGGGAATGAGACATTCAGAGTTTTGATGGCAATAGCTAATGGCTCAGGAGATAAATTGGTAGCTGGTAGTGTTCTTGTTTTGTTAGTAGAGATTGAGCAGCACCGATTTCTTTGTCTCCCCACGATGTACGCTTTGTCTTGAGGGTTTTTTCAGAAAGTGATCGGTTTTTGGGCACCGGTGAAGGCCTAATCCCAAGTACTATGGGGAGATTATTCTTCAATGCTTGTTTGAGACCCATCCAGATGTTCAGAACCTGTTCCTTAAGTGTGCTGGCCTTTCCAAAGAGCAGCTGCAGAACAATCCTGACCTCCAGGCCCATGGGGAAATTGTCGTCTGCAAGCTGACAAAATTTGTGCAACATCAGCAGGCAGACAAGTCACTTGTGAAAGGGCTGGCAGAAAGTCATGCAAAGCAGCACAAGATCCCTTGGGCCAACATTCGGATCATCAGTGAAGTGATTGTCATGGTGGCAGTAGAGAAGATTGATGGCTTTGACACTGATGCTCAAACAGCCCTGAAGAATGTGCTGAAGGAGTTTCAAACTGACATGGGACCTTGCTATGATGAACTAGGATTTGATCAATGATTGTGTTTTGTGTAAGCTGTCTTGATTGGATGCTTTTTGAGCTCCTGTATGAATAAAATACTTTAAAAAAAAAAAAAAGATAAACTGAAAAGAAAACTGTAAAACCAGCGTTCATGACCAGCCCCTCTACTAATTTAGAAGGAAGGGGAAATGTTTCGGATAGTCAGGATAACTGCAGAGGGGTAGGAGTAAGCGGTTATACTGGAATAAGGTTGATAGTGGTGGTGCGAAAAGTCATCTTGTTCAGGAAATATTCTTAAAAATTGCCAGTTCATATAATTGAAGGTCTTTTTAGCATCAAGAGAGAGTACAGCTAATGGTTTAGAAAGCAATTGGGAGGCACAGACAATATGTAAGAGTCCGTGCATTTTATCAGAGGCCACTTTATGACCACCAATCTCAGCTAGCAAAAAAACATGACCACTCTATATTATCACCACCTGTATTTAAATCCCCCTCCTTTAATTGCCACCTTATTGTGGTGGAGGGGTTTGCGTGTCCCAATGATCCTAGGAGCTCTGTTGTCCGGGGCTTTATGCTTTAGGCAAACTGGTCCTAGGTGAGGGATGAGACAAAGAGCGGTTAAAACAAACCTCCTATGATGGAAAACAATTTTGGACGGCGTTTTCCCTTGCCCGGATGCGGGTCACTGGGGCCCCACTCTGGAGCCAGGCCTGGAGGTGGGGCTCGATGGCAAGCGCCTGGTGGCCGGGCCTGCACCCATGGGGCTCGGCCGGGCACAGCCCGAAGAGGCAACGTAGGTCCCCCTTCCCATGGGCTCACCACCTATGGGAGGGGCCAAGGAGGTCGGGTGCAGTGTGAGTTGGGTGGTGGCCGAAGGCGGGGACCTTGGCGGTCCGATCCTCGGCTACAGAAGCTGGCTCTTGGGACGTGGAATGTCACCTCTCTGAAGGGGAAGGAGCCTGAGCTAGTGCGCGAAGTTGAGAGGTTCCGGCTAGATATAGTTGGACTCACCTCGACGCACAGCTTAGACTCTGGAACCAATCTCCTTGAGAGGGGCTGGACTCTGTACCACTCTGGAGTTGCCCCAGGTGAGAGGCGCCGAGCGGGTGTGGGTATACTTATTACCCCCCGACTTGGAGCCTGTACATTGGGGTTTACCCCGGTGGATGAGAGGGTAGCCTCCCTTCGCCTTCGGGTGGGGGGACGGGTCCTAACTGTTGTTTGTGCGTATGCACCGAACAGCAGTTCGGAGTACCCACCCTTTTTGGAGTCCCTGGAGGGGGTGCTAGAGGGCATACCTTCTGGGGACTCCCTTGTTCTGCTGGGAGACTTCAATGCTCACGTGGGCAATGACAGTGAGACCTGGAAGGGCGTGATTGGGAGGAATGGCCCCCCCCGATCTGAACCCGAGCGGTGTTTTGTTATTGGACTTCTGTGCTCGTCACGGATTGTCCATAACGAACACCATGTTCAAGCATAGGGGTGTTCACATGTGCACTTGGCACCAGGACACCCTAGGCCTCAGTTCGATGATCGACTTTGTGGTCGTGTCGTCGGACTTGCGGCCACATGTCTTGGACACTCGGGTGAAGAGAGGGGCGGAGCTATCAACTGATCACCATCTGGTGGTGAGTTGGCTTCGATGGTGGGGGAGGATGCCGGTCAGGCGTGGTAGGCCCAAACGTGTTGTGAGGGTCTGCTGGGAACGTCTGGCAGAGCCCCCTGTCAGAAGTAGCTTCAACTCCCACCTCCGGCAGAACTTCGACCACATCCCGAAGGAGGTGGGGGACATTGAGTCCGAATGGGCCATGTTCCGTGCCTCTATTGTTGAGGCAGCTGACCGGAGCTGTGGCCGTAAGGTGGTCGGTGCCTGTCATGGCGGCAATCCCCGAACCCGTTGGTGGACACTGGCGGTGAAGGATGCCGTCAAGCTGAAGAAGGAGTCCCTACCGGTCCCCTTTTGTCCTGTGGGACCCTGGAGGCAGCTGATAGGTACCGGCAGGCCAAGCGGAATGTGGCTTTGGTGGTTGCTGAGGCAAAAACTCGGGCGTGGGAGGAGTTTGGGGAGGCCATGGAGAACGACTTTCGGACGGCTTCGAGGAGATTCTGGTCCACCATCCGGCGTCTCAGGAAGGGGAAGCAGTGCAGTGTCAACACTGTATATGGTGGGGATGGTGCGCTGCTGACCTCGACTCGGGACGTTGTGGTTAGTGGGGGGAGTACTTCGAAGACCTCCTCAATCCCATTAACATGCCTTCCAATGAGGAAGCAGAGCCTGGGGACTCAGAGGTGGGCTCCCCCCATCTCTGGGACTGAGGTCACCGAGGTGGTCAAAAAAACTCCTTGGTGGCAGGGCCCCGGGGGTGGATGAGATACGCCCGGAGTTCCTCAAGGCTCTGGATGTTGTAGGACTGTCTTGGTTGACACGCCTCTGCAACATCGCATGGACATCAGGGACAGTGCCTCTGGATTGGCAGACCGGGGTGGTGGTCCCCCTCTTTAAGAAGGGGGATCAGAGGGTGTGTTCCAACTATAGAGGGATCACACTCCTCAGCCTCCCTGGAAAAGTCTATTCAGGGGTCCTGGAGAGGAGGGTCCGTCGGATAGTCGAGCCTCGGATCCAGGAGGAACGGTGTGGTTTTCGTCCTGGTCGCGGAACAGTGGACCAGCTCTATACCCTTAGCAGGGTCCTGGAGGGTGCATGGGAGTTTGCCCAACCAGTCTACATGTGTTTTGTGGACTTGGAAAAGGCATTCGACCGTGTCCCTCGGGGAATCCCGTGGGGGGTACTCCGAGAGTATGGGGTACCGGCCCCCTTGATAAAGGCTGTTCGGTCCCTGTACGATCGTTGCCAGAGCCTGGTCCGCATTGCCGGAAGTAAGTCGAACCCATTTCCAGTGAGAGTTGGACTCCGCCAGGGCTGCCCTTTGTCACCGATTCTGTTCATAACTTTTATGGACAGAATTTCTAGGCGCAGCCAGGGCGTTGAGGGGGTCCGGTTTGGTGGGCTCAGGATTGGGTCACTGCTTTTTGCAGATGATGTTGTCCTGTTTGCTTCATCAGGCCGTGATCTTCAGCTCTCTCTGGATCGGTTCGCAGCCGAGTGTGAAGCGGCTGGGATGAGAATCAGCACTTCCAAATCCGAGACCATGGTCCTCAGCCGGAAAAGGGTGGAGTGCCCTCTCAGGGTTGGTAGCGAGATCCTGCCCCAAATGGAGGAGTTCAAGTATCTCGGGGTCTTGTTCACGAGTGAGGGAAGAATGGAGCGTGAGATCGACAGGCGGATCGGTGCGGCATCCGCAGTAATGCGGGCGTTGCATCGGTCTGTCGTGGTGAAAAAGGAGCTGAGCCGCAAGGCGAAGCTCTCAATTTACCAGTCGATCTATGTTCCTACCCTCACCTATGGTCATGAGCTATGGGTAGTGACCGAAAAGAACGAGATCGCGAATACAAGCGGCTGAAATGAGTTTCCTCCGCAGGGTGTCTGGGCTTTCCCTTAAAGATAGGGTGAGAAGCTCAGTCATCCGGGAGGGGCTCAGAGTAGAGCCGCTGCTCCTCCGCATCGAGAGGAGTCAGATGAGGTGGCTTGGGCATCTGATCAGGATGCCTCCTGGACGCCTCCCTGGTGAGGTGTTCCGGGCACGTCTAACCGGGAGGAGGCCCCGGGGAAGACCCAGGACACGTTGGAGGGACTATGTCTCTCGACTGGCCTGGGAACGCCTTGGGATTCTCCCGGAAGAGCTAGAAGAAGTGGCCGGGGAGAGGGAAGTCTGGGCATCTCTGCTCAAGCTGCTGCCCCCGCGACCCGACCTCGGATAAGCGGGAGACAATGGATAGATGGATGGATGTATTTAAATCTGATATTTGAAGATTGGGTTTATAAGAATGAGGACCACCACTTTCTGGTGAAAGTTGAGGGAAAAGACTCCATGCAATAAAACTTATTAGTGCAGTGTGGCACATCAAAGGGAAACGGGTGAGATTCTTGAATTAAAGTCACATCCACTTGGTGATGATGCAAAAAATCAGGCACGCATATTTGTTGGTGACCTGAGTTTAAGGCCCTTATGTTCCAGGAGACTATATCAATTTTTGCCATTGACATCATAAGAGAGGAAAAAGACAATAGGGTAAATAGAGAGAATGATAAAAATAACAGAAATAAGGTGGTGTGGCAGCTAGAAGGCTGTCTGACCCATTGATCCAAAAGTTGCTAGGATTAAAATCCCATCCTATACCCTCCAAAAACACAACCTTAGCCACATTGAAACCCAAAAACCCAGGCTGACACTGGCTCCCTGCAAGTTACAAAGAACACAAAGGGATTAAATTTAGAACATGCAGGTGAGCAAAAATCTGAATTGGGGCAAAAAAAAATAAAAAAAACAAAGAGGAAGGATTCAGTGTGGAGTGGAGAGACAAGCAAAAGATTTAGCCAGTCAGTATCATGTAATGCCAACTGACTCCCTATTTAACTCGTTTTTAAGTTAATGCCATAGATTTGGAAAAAGCCTACGCAACACCACAATGCATTGATCTGCATTCCACAAGTACAAGCTACAATTTTAACATGCACATTCTGACAGGAATGAAGCTTTTCTTATTACTTTTTCAATAACCCTTAGTGCCAGAGATCAGGCACTTTAAGTCAGTGCCAGAAATGGATAATCTAGCCATAGGTTTCCCAAAACAGTTTCTTAGCCACTACATCAACACATAATAAAAAAAGCTGTAGGATAAAAATAATAACTTATTGTAGGTTAACCTAACCAAATAGTAAACAATGTCTACAAAGTAAGTAACCCTTTGAATAAGCAATGATTAATAAACTGTCCAGTGATTCAAAGGGACAACGGTGTGTTCCCTACTATAGAACTGTCAAAAAAGAACAAGAGCAAAAGACTACATCTACACTACTAAGTTTTTATTTAAAAACAGCCTTATTCTCTTAGCTGTTCCCTTTGTTTAAATAAATCTAGTGTACTGTATGTGTTAAGACTGAGAGGAAAAATAAAACACAATCAAAAAAGAGAACTTAGAGCAACCCATCAAAACAAAAAACATGGAGGCAAAGCAAACCAAAACTACTGTACTGTACAGATATACATTCTGTGGCTACTTTACTAGTTAAACTAATACTGTATCATGGAAGACTCCGTTTTGCTTACAGAACAGCAAGAATTCTTCAAGCCATGGATTCAACAATAATCCTCAATTAGTTTTAAAAGGCATAATATGGGCTGAGAAATAATTTCCCACACCAAGATTCTACCTTCAGCCCGTACCATTGTCATAAGGGAGAGTAGACTCATGGATTCATGTTGTTTACACCAAACAGGTAGCCTATTCTCTACATGTTGCAGCAGAAATCAAAATTCCTCAGACCAGGTGACACTTTTTTAGTCTTAAGTTATGCAGTTTTGGTGACCACATGCCCACTGTAACCCCATCTTCTTAACTTAGGTAATGAGAGTGGAGTTCACCCTGTTTTCTGTTAATGTAGCCAATCAGCTATATGTTTGACGCATTGTGCGCTCATAGATTTCCAACTGCTACATTCACTGCCTGCGGTGGGCTGGCACCTTGCCTGGGGATTTGTTCCTGCCTTGCTCCCTGTGTTGGATATAGCGGGTTGGATGATGACTGATTGACTGACATTCACTGCCTCACATCTGTGGAGCCTGGATTCAAATGTCAGTTCAGCAATCACATAGACTTTATACATTTTGCCTGCAAATGCATGTTTTTTTTCCCTGTTATTATGGTTTCCGACCACATTTCAAAGATCTTCAGGTTGTGTTAATTGTTCCTGTGTAAGGACATGTGAATTTGTCCATGGCTGTATTATGAAATGGACTGCCATTTTTAACAGAGATAGGTTCCTTCCTTGCCACCATTTCTGACATGTCTTGCTGTCCACAACCCAGTAATGTATAAAGTGAGTTAAGAAGACATAGATTCATAGACAGCTATATGAATGAAGATGCCACAAATTTAAAACAAATAAGGACATTATTATGCATGAAAAAAAAACACACACACACAACATTTTTTATTAAAAGTAGCTGCCACAGAACAGTACTATAGGATTTGTATCATAAATGGTTTTCACAGAGGAGTGGGTAATGGCATATGTATGCTCTCAAGTGTAATAGCAAATAACATTTATTTAAAAAGATGCAGACTACATGTTACTTTTTAAAAATAACACTGATGCATACTATATATTGGAAAAAAAATAATCTATTAAGTTTACCAGTAATAACACGTCCCCACCCAAATCATACTATTGGCCTTGTCATATTTTGTCAAAAATGAAAAATGTAATATTTAAACAACAAATGTTATTTTGTTAATCTTGAATTACGTTTACTGTTTTATTTTGTTTTAAAAAGTCTTCATTCTAATAGGTATGGATAGTTATATAACTGTACTTCAAAACCCATCTTTTGAAACTGAGCAAGTGCCTTCAGCAACTGTACTCTGGTGACTCATTCAGATGACCTTATTTGTTCATTAGCTACTCAAGATAGTTGGTGGAAATGTCAGGAAGCTTTGGCATAAATTTTAAAAGCGCATCCATCAGCATTTTAATGACAACCTTATTGGGATACACTGTTAGAAGTCAAGCACAAAGAACTAATTTGAGTCTCCTGATTTGAATTTGTGCCTACTGAAAATGTGCAAACAACTTAATGATATTTTTAATTTAGTAATACCACCATAAAATACTAATTTTGCTCATATGTGTGCTATAATGAGCAACACAGATTACATGACAATTATTGAAATGGGCTGATTTTTTTTTTTTTTAATCCCAATATTTGGAGAAAACTTTAAAAATAAATTGGATGAGAATTTTGCACATATTAATGACAAATAATTTTATTTCAGCATAAAATGGACTATGCTTTTCGCTTATTTATACACTTAGGTCCATAAGTATTTGGATAGTGACACAATTTTTATCATTTTGGCTCTGTGTGCTACCACAGTGAATTTGAAATGAAGAAGTCTTTCAGAATTAATTTAAAGGGTTCAACAGAAATAATGTATGGGTCATTTAGGAATGACAGCCATTTTTTATACGTGGTACCCCATTTTCAGGGGTTCAAAACTATTTGGACAATTGACTGACAAGCCGTTGCACAGCCAGGAGTGAGCGGGTCCCTCATTATTTCATTAAGTATTAAACAGGCAGAAGGTCTGTAGTTGATTCCAAGTGTGGAATTTGCATTTAGAAGCTGTCACTGTGAACTCTGAACATGAGGTCCAAACAGCTGTCCATGTAAGTAAAAATAGTCCTCCATTAGGCTGAGAAAACAAAACCAACTCTTTAGAGAGATAACTTAATCATGATGAGTGGTCAAGTCAGCCATCTGGTACATTCTCAAAAAGAAGGAAAACAAAATGGTGAACTCAGAAACACCAGAAGGTCTGGAAAACCACAGAAGACAACTGGGCTGGATGATTGCAGAAGTCTTCATGAAAGTAAAGACAGAGGGTTTACAACAAAGTATAAACCACTTATAAGCCTCAAGCATAGAAAGGACAGATAAGACGCTACCAGAAAATGCTTTTTATAAACCAGTTTTGGAACAGTTTTTCTTTGGACAAATGAAAGTAAAATCAATATGTAGCAGAATGATGGATAGAGAACAGTATGGAGAAGAAAAGGAACAGCTTATGATCTATACCATACTACATCTGGGAAACATGGAAGAAGCAGTGTTATAGCATGAGCGTGCATGCCAATGGAAGTCAGTCACTAGTGTTTACTGATGATATAACTGCTGGCAGAGGTAGCAGGATGATTTCTGAAGTGTATAGGGCTATACCGTCTGCTCAGATTCAGACAAATGCTGCAAAACTGATAGGACGACTCTTCATGGTACAGATGGACAATGAGCCATACTGTGAAAGCAAACCAAGTGCTTTTCAAGGCAAAGAAGTGGAATATTCTTCAACCCAAATGGATATGCATTTGACTTACTGAAGACAAAATTGAAGGCAGAATATCCACAAATAAGCAAAGCCTGAAGACGGCTGCAGTAAAGCCCTGGCAAAGCAACACTATTGTGGAAACTCAATACTTGGAGATGGCCATGGGTTCCAGACATTAGGCAATCATTGACTGGAAAAGACTTTCAATCAAATGATCATTATATTCATGATTGTGTTAGTTTGTTCAAATAATAATGAGCCCCCGAAAATGGTTGGACCATCTATTAAAATGGCTGTTTTATTCTAAATGGCTTATACAATGTTTTTGTTAAACTCCTTGAATTAAAACTGTAAAATCTATACTATAATAACATCAATAACATTTCTAATCCATTGTGGTGGTGCACAGAGCTAAAATTGTGAAAATTGTATCACTTTCCAAATGCTTATGAACCTAACTGTATATATTTTAATTTTATATACAGCCTATCAATGGTGAAATAATAACAGCTTACACTGTACATGTGTTCA
Organism: Erpetoichthys calabaricus; assembly: GCF_900747795.2. Taxonomy (NCBI): domain Eukaryota; kingdom Metazoa; phylum Chordata; class Cladistia; order Polypteriformes; family Polypteridae; genus Erpetoichthys; species Erpetoichthys calabaricus. Next base: position 149,540,251 of record NC_041397.2, read on the forward strand.
GAACAACTGGAACACTTGGACACACATAGAGCTTTACTGTCCAATCCAATCACAGTCTATTTGGACCTTGCAGGTCATTCTTTCACTCCATTCTTAAGATCAAAAGATGGGTCAATGATCTTTGAGTTTTTAAAAATATACGAAAATTGAAACCATATTGTTTTGTACCAGCAACATTTTAATGGAATCACACTGTGCAATAATTCTGGTATTCAGTTCTACCATACTCACAAACCCGGGCCAAAATAAGCTGTCTCTGTGTGCAGAATGCTGCATCTCAACATTAATGGAATTATAATTTCAGAATACATACACTTTTTATCGTGTATGCCAGTTAAAAAGAGAAAAACAATAATTTGTATTTGATCAGGTGGGTCATTGATCTTTGTTGATCAATCATGCATTGTATTCTCCATAAAGGTGGAATGTCTGAAAAATAGTCCTGTAGTGTGTTGAATGTGCTCTAAATTGAGCATATGACATACCAAAAATATATTATATATTGTGGTCAACGTGGAGGAAAGAGGCTGGAATGAAAAGTTTGAATAGAGAGAACAACCTATTACTTGCAGACCTCAAGGCCAACATAAACATTAACATTAGAGATGTGACAATCTTTTGTCCCATTTTCTGTGAGCAAAAAACACACAGCTGAGTCATTTGCACTTTTAACTCAGTTTAGACAAGACAGGGATATGAGGGAGAAGAACTAATGAAGTCCAGTTATTCATGCACCCAGGAGAGAAGGATAAGTTAAAAAAAAAAATCTACCCCCCACTCCTTGCAGCTGCTCTATAACCAATTGTTTCAGCCACTCAAAGACTCACCAGGGTGACATTGTTTCTTCTTATAGGGCTTCTGTCTCAGATAGAAAAGACTCACTATTTTTCTTACTTGCCTACAGATTGAAAAACTCGCATTGTATACTTGAGGGGGGTTGATCTGATGTAAGCAGGACAAGTGGCTGTCGCTGACTTTAATGAAGCATCATGGCTGGTTTTCCGTTTTGCATCCTGTTTAAGTAACATCTCACACTCAGCACCTCCAAACACCTTTACAAATTATCTTCCAGTCAGACCACTTTTTAAACTTAAGAGTGTTATTTTATTGGACAGTATAGTATTACTCTTTAAAAAATGTTGCATTAGTGCTTTCTCTTAAGGGAACTTATTGAAATATACACTGGCTCATTTTAAAGTAGCAGAGATTAATTTCTATTAATTTGTATTTTAGCAGTACTTTGTTACTTATTAATATTTAATTTTCATGCTAATGTAACAAATCTTATTGTAAGAAATTTATGACCATGTTTTAGATTAATCTCATCAAACATTAATAAAAAGCACAGATCTTTCACACAATAATACATGCATTATATGTATGCACCTATTCACTGGTTTGATATATAAAATTATAAATATGTGGTTAAAGATTTTGTTATTGCTTATGCTAATTTTATTTAAAAAACAAAGTTATTCTTTAAATCAAAAGACCGTATTACAACACATAGCAGAACCAAAGTCCTATATATGTATATACTAATTGTCCCCCGCAGCTGCGCCTGCATAGTAGTGAAACAAGACCAACTTTAAAAATGAATAAACAAACAGGTATCACTAGCTAAGCGGAGGCAAGGTACGCTCCAACATCTCGCTAGAGGTTGACTGACTCGAACGAGGCTGGTGCATGAGTGAGGAGGGCCCTACCCCGGCTCCCCACTCCTGACGTCCCACGTAGTAGTGTAACTGACAGACTGAGGAGATCGTTCCTCCCCCACACTATGCGACTCTTCAATTTCACCCCGGGGGGCGTGGGAACGTTAAAATTATACAAAGTTATTGTCTGTCTGTTATACCTGCGTTGTTATCACTCTTTAATTTAATATTGTTCTTTATCAGTATGCTGCTGCTGCAGTATGTGAATTTCCCCTTGGGATTAATAAAGTATCTATCTATCTATCTATCTATCTATCTATCTATCTATCTATCTATCTATCTATCTATCTATCTATCTATCTATCTATCTATCTATCTATCTATCTATCTATCTATCTATCTATCTATCTATCTATCTATCTATCTATCTATCTATCTATCTATCTATCTATCTATCTATCTATCTAGGCAAACTTTAAAAATCAATAAACAAACAGATATCGCTAGCTAAGTGGAGGCAAGGTACACTTCAAAACATGGAGACAGATGAACCAATTCGAAAGGAGTCTGGTGCATGAGTGAGGAGGGCACTGCCCAGCTCTGTACTCCTGACGTCACACTTCCTCCTCCCCTTGGCCTGCAGCCTGTCTCTCGGATTTGTGCAAATAAATTGGTACCCGCACTGAACTATGATACTTAGCACGATGAGAGAAGTCGCAGAATCAACCAGTATGTTTAAGCAAATTATAGAAATAACCCTATCTGAATTTACTGTAATGGTACATCACAACACAGTAGAAGTAACATTCTCGCTGCCGCCCTAGACATGGATACCATGAAAGCTTACAGTATATTGTATAATGAACACAAAATCGCAACCTTCTCCCAAATTGTTCAGCTGTTTTTTTCATTGCCAATACCAGGCAAATCAAGCACATTTATATGCCTCACCCAGTCTGTTGCAGTCAAATGAATAAATGTTCACTATTAAAAGTATTTGTATATCTTCTCCTTCTTCTTTCAGGCTGCTCCCAATAGGGGGTCGCCACAGCGGATCACCTTCTTCCATACCTTTCTGTCCTATACATCTTGTTCTGTTACACACATCACCTGCATGCCCTCTCTCACCACATCCATAACCTTCTCTTAGGCCTTCCTCTTTTTCTCTTGCCTGGTAGCTCTACTTTTCTCCCAATATACTCAGCATCTCTCCTCTGCACATGTCCAAACCAACGCAATCTCCCCTCTCTGACTTTGTCTCCCAACCGTCCAACTTGACCTGACCATCTAATGTACTCATTTCTAATCCTATCCACCCTTGTCACACCAATGCAAATCTTAGCATCTTTAACTCTGCTATCTCCAGCTCTGTCTCCTGCTTTCTGGTCAGTGCCACCGTCTCCAGCCCAAATAACATAGCTGGTCTCATTACCGTCCTGTAAGACCTTCCCTTTCACTCTTGCTGATATCCATCTATCACAAATCACTCCTGACACTCTTCTCCACCTATTCCACCCTGCCTGCACTCTCTTTTTCACTTCTCTTCCACAATCCCCATTACTCTGTACTGATGATCCCAAGTATTTAAACTCATCCACCTTCGCCAACTCTACTCCTTGCATCCTCACCATTCCACTGACCTCCCTCTCATTTACACACATGTATTCTGTCTTGTTCCTACTGATCTTCATTCCTCTCCTCTCTAGAGCATATTTCCACTTCTCCACGGTCTCCACAACCTGCTCCTTACTATCGCTACAGATCACAATGTCATCAGTAAACATCATAGTCCACGGGAACTCCTGTCTAATCTCGTCTGTCAACCTGTCCATCACCATTGCAAATAAGAAAGGGCTCAGAGCTGACCCCTGATGTAATCCCACCTCCATCTTGAATGCATCCGTCACTCCTACCGCAGACCTCACCACTGTCACACTTCCCTCGTACATATCCTGTACAACTCTTACATATTTCTCTGCCACTCCCGAATTCCTCATACAATACCACAACTCCTCTCGAGGCACCCTGTCATATGCTTTCTCCAGGTCCACAAAGATGCAATGCAGCTCCTTCTGGCCTTCTCTATACTTTTCCATCAACATCCTCAGTGCAAACATCACATCTGTGGTGCTCTTACTTGGCATGAAACCATACTGCTGCTCACTACTCATCACCTCATTTCTTAACCTACCTTCCACTACTTTTTCCCATAACTTCATGCTGTGGCTCATCACTTGTATCCCCCTGTGTTACTACAGTCCTGCACATCCCCTTTATTCTTAAATATCCGGCACTAGTACACTGCTTCTCCACTCCTCAGGCATTCTCTCACTTTCCAAGTTTCCATTAAACAATCTAGCTAAAAACTCCACTGCCATCTCTCCTAAACACCTCTATGCTTCCACAATGTATCATCTGGACCAACAAGGCTTTTCCATTCTTCATCCTCTTCAATAGCTGTCCTTACTTTCCTCCATGCTATACTGTGTGTTTTTTGCACTTCTTGATACACTATCTCTACATCATTCAACTCTTCATTTCCTCTCATTCTCTCCATTCATCAGTCTCTCAAAGTACTCTTTCCATCTGCTCAACACACTCTCTCTGCTTGTGAGTACGTTTCCATCTTTATCCTTTATCACCTCTAACCTGCTGCACATTTTTCCCAGCTCGGGTCCCTCTGTCTAGTCCATCGGTATACGGTCATTTTCTTCCTCCCTCTAGTGTCCAACCTGCTCAGTACATACTCATCATATGCCTTTTCACCTTGTGCCTTATCTCTTGTCCTCTTGTCTGCTCTTCTGCATCTCTCTGACTATCCACTTCTTCTTTGCCCATCCCTCTTCCCTCTGTATACTTCTCCTGTTGCTTCCCCATTACCCCACCACCAGGTTTCCTTTCCTCCCTTACCTCTTTCTAGATGTCCACGCCAAGCACCCCTTCTTGCTGTCACCCTTACTACATCTGCTGTAGTTTCCCAACCGTCTGGTAATTCTTCTCTACCACCCCAGTGTCCTGTCTCACCTTCTCTCTAATCACAACCTTGCAGTCCTTCCTTTTTCAACTTCCACCATTTGATCCTTGGCTCTGCCCTCAACTCTCTTCCTTTTCTTGATCTCCAACGTCATCCTACAGACCCTCCATCCTATGCTGCTTAACTACGCTTTCCCCTGCCACCACTTTTGCAGTCCTTCAATCTTCTTCAGATTGAATCTTCTGCATAGGATGTAATCTACTGTGTGCATCTTCCTCCACTCTTGTACGTAACCCTATGTTCCTCCCTCTTCTTAAAATATGTATTCACCATAGCCATGTCCATCCTTTTGGCAAAATCCACTATCCTCTGACCTTCTTTATTCCTCTCCTTGACATCATACCTACCCATCACCTCTTCGTCTCCTCTGTTCCCTTCACCAACATGTCCATTGAAATCCGCTCCAATCACCACTTTCTGTACCTTTGGTACACTGTTCATCACTTCATCCAACTCACTCCAAAAATCTTCTTTCTCATCCACTGCACACCCAACATGCGGGGCATATGCACTAACAACATTCATAATCACACCTCCAATTTCCAGCTTCATAATCATTACTCTGTCTGACACTCTTTTCACCTCCAAAACACTCTTAATATACTGTTCCTTCAGAATAACCCCTACACCATTTCTCCTCCTATCCACATAATGATAGAACAATTTGAATCCACCTCCGATCCACCTGGCCTTACTCCCCTTTCATTTAGTTTCTTGCATGCACAATATATCAACCTTCCTTCTCTCCATCATATCTGCTAACTCTCTCCCCTTACCAGTCATACTGCCAACATTCAAAGTTCCTACCCTCAGTTCCACTCTCTTTACCTTTCTCCTCACCTCCTGACACGTCTCCCCCCCTTTTTTCTTCTTTGGCCAACAGTAGCCCAATTTCCGCCAGCACCCTGTTGGCTAACAGTACTGGTTTTGGTCGTTGTTAACCAGGGGCTCGACCGATCCGGTATGGAAATTTGTATTGTTGTCTGAATATTGATTTGGCAAAATTTTACACCGGATGCCCTTCCTGACGTAACCCTCTCCATTTATATAGTGTATGGAAATCTTAGCATATTTTAAATGCATGTCAGTACGTAATTAGTGGATCAAAATCCCAGGATAATGTTATACGTTTCACTCTAAATAGTATGCATTATCATGTATGACACAAGATCTCAGTGTACAATGTAAGTGTTTCAGTATATATAGTCTATGCACTGTTAGGAATGTATTAAGTCCTAAATGGCACCTCATACTTGTATAATCACTAAATGTGATTTTTTTATCTTTGTGAAAGAAACTGATTTGAAAAGTGTTTAGTTACAAAAGTAGCTTTAAAGAGTTTTGTATAAATTAATTAAATTGTTATTCATTAATTCATGTCTGCATTTTATACAAAGCCTTTCATTATTTACTACCTAGTGTTTTTTCATCTATTTATTATAGAGTGCCTTCCCTATCTAACTGTCTGTCTTTTATATAAAACCTTCATTATCTTTTGTACAGTTCCTTTCATATAACTACATAATTTAATAAGTCTACCATGGGTAGATACTATAGTGTTATAAATTGTTTTATGAGGTTTTTTAGTTAAAGAAGATGATGCAAAGTTTCAAGGTAAAGTAGTTTTACTCACTAATCATGGCACTGGAGACTGATGATATGTTGCATGTTGATCAGTATGTGCAAGTAAGAATTTCACTGTAGTCTATAAACGGGACAGTAATCCACCTTAACAAAAGGACAATCTGCATGTCTATCTGGTTGTTATGTCTCTGTCATTGCAAAAGACAGTGAATCAGAAATAATTGTAGTAATAAAATGTACCATCTCCTGGAATAACAAAGACAATGCATTTTATTATTACATGCATTACAAAATACATTCTAACAGTGCACTGTGCATAGAGGTCTACATTGATTATTTACATTTCAACCCATCTTAGATGGTTAGCACACCTAATGACCCCATAAACTTATAATGTAGCACAGATATGAGAGTGGTTGAATTTTATTTTTATTTTATTTTTTTGCATTGATATAAAGCAGTGTACATTTAGTATGTGCACATGTTAATAGTGTTTCCCACAGAAATCTGTCAGGTATGGCCGGATTTAAGCAAAGGCTTACCGGGGCAGTAGCCTGGGGCTCCCAAAAAAAGCCATGTGTTGCAGAGGGTTTGCCAGTGACTTTCTTCCTGAAAATTCACCATGTAGCTGGCTTAGGCAAACTTTTTTTCCCCCAGCCTCTGCTGAAGATTTGTAAGGCTACAAAATTGCTCCTGATTACATTGTTCATCACCAAACTGTTCATGGATGGTTGGGAGAAGTTGCTTTCAAAGGATGTTTTGGTATCATTCTTAATTCATGGCTTGGGATCAGGACACTGCCAGTGTAGAGCTTGCTCAGGAATGGCAGCAGGCAGGTGTAAGTGCATCTGCACGCACAGTGAGGCAAAGACTTTTGAAGGATGGCCTGGTGTCCAGAAGGGCAGCAAAGCAGCCACTTCTCTCCAAGAAAAACATCAGGTACGGACTGATATTCTGCAAAAGGTGCAGGGATTGGACTGCTGAGGACTGGGTTAAAGTCATTTTCTCTGATGAATCCCCTTTCCCATTGTTTGAGGCATCCGGAAAAAAGATTGCCCAGAGAAAAAAAGGTGAGCACTACCACCAGTCCTGTGTCACGCCAACAATAAAGCATCCTGAGACCATTCATATGTGGGGTTGCTTCTCAGCCAAGAACACAGCCATGAATAAAGAATGGTATCAAAACATCCTCTGAGAGCAAATTCTCCCAACCATCCAAGAACAGTTTGGTGACGAACAATGTCTTCTCTAGTATGATGGAGTACAGTGCCATAAGGCAAAAGTGATAACTAAGTGGCTCAGGGAACAAAATATCGAAATTTTGGGTCCATGGCCAGGAAACTCCCCACACCTTAATCCCATTGACAACTCAAGTGGCAGGTGGGCAAACAAAAACCCTCAAATTCTGACAAACTTCAAGCATTGATTATGCAAGAATGGGCTGTCATCAGTCAGGATTTGGATCATAATTTGATTGACAGCATGCCAGGGAAAATTGCTTAGGTCTTGAAAAAGAAGGGCCAACACTGCAAACATTGACTCTTTGCTTAACCTTAATGTAACTGTCAATAAAAGTCATTGAAAATTATGAAATGCTTGTAATTATACTTCAGCATAACATAGAAACATCTGACAAAAAGATCTAAAAACACTGAAGTAGCAAACTTTGTGGAAATCAGTATTTGTGTCATTCTCAAACTTTGTGGAAATCAATATTTGTGTCATTCTCAAACTTTTTTGGCCACGACTGTATACTGAAGCAGTACTAAATGTTAGTCTTCAATAAGCATTGAGATTTTGTTTTAGCAGTTTTTGGCTTTGAATGAATCAACTCCCCCCACCACCCCCCTCACCATGATCTGTGCCATAGGCAAATGCTTAATTCGCATTAATGTTGCCACTGGCCAACATGGTGTATTTTGTTTATTTAGAGCTCCAAAAATGCCTCTAACCCAGAGGTCCCCACCCACATTTGGAGTTTTTTTTAAGTTTTCATTTGTTTGTCATTAATTTAAACATTTTTAAATCAATTACATAATGGTTATAATGCTTACTATATATATATTATATATATACTTTATATATATATATATATATATATATATATATATATATATATATATATATATATATATATATATATATAGGAACGCCTTGGGATTCTCCCGGAAGAGCTAGAAGAAGTGGCCGGGGAGAGGGAAGTCTGGGCATCTCTGCTCAAGCTGCTGCCCCCGCGACCCGACCTCGGATAAGCGGGAGACAATGGATGGATGGATGGATGGATATATATATATATATATATATATAAAGAAATTTTTTCTCTTAATGGTTAATTTTTATTAACTATAATTAAGAAAAATTACATAAAATAAATAACAAATAAAAAAAATAACAATAAATAAAATGTAGCAAAAAACGAAAAATAGGCGATATTGGGGCAATGTTAAGATAAAACAAGGAAACAAAGTTGTAGTGGTATCCCATTTAAAAAAAAAATAAAGTATGCTATACATCTGATGTTACATTTTGCAACATCATAGTTTATGAACAGCCTACGTGAAACAATATACCATGACAAAGTTTTGGTTGTGTTGCTATCTGACTATGTATAACAAGTATAAAAATATTGACAGTTCTTACTTAAACTATACATATGTTTTTGGTGGCCTACCTTATTACTGCTTGCACAGCCATGAGCCTAACATGGATAAGGTTGGTTTGGAAAACATGAAGGGTATGAAGGTTGTGTGTGGAGATTTCAGTACTTCTTCTCTGTCAAAAAATCATTCAAGATATTTAGCTGAACAAAGCACATGGTTTGAGGGTCTGCACAATAATGAATAGCTTGACCAGTTTATTAGTACACAAGAATCATGAGGAAATCTCGCAATCCAACAGGTGAAGGTTATGTAATTATTCAGTATGCAAGGTAATATATAGATAATATACAATATATATAGATTTAAACATCATATGGTATTAAATTGATTTAATGTTGACTGCTAAAGCACCCAAAGTAGGCAGTATGTGTTACCTTTAAATCTGTTATCCCTCACCCTCACCTCAGAAATTCGGGCCATTTCTATGACTATTTAATATTTTGTAAGACTTTTATTATGCCTAAGGCATACTTTAATTAGTTTCCTTATTGTAAAGTTAGATATTACATATGCCTGTAAATGAAACTATTACTTATTAACATCTTTTATGATAAAAGCACCACTGAACTTTGTGCATTACCCATTAGAACAGCATATAGTTTAGAGAATATTTAATAAAATCATACAACACTAAATCTTAATATTTGATACCATATCCACAATAACCTATCCACTTGTAATACAATAAGATATGAATTTATTTTACATTTTATTGACTGGAAGCATAACAGTATCTTTGGGTTTAGCTGTTGAATTTCCCTTTATTGGCATCCATATTCTGTAATTTTAACTAATTACATTACCAATGTTCCTTACGAAATAAGATCTGTTGTCATCTCTGTCTATCCTGCATTGTTCTTTATTAGTTCACATTTATTAGCCTGACTTGCTTCTGTGGAATTATTTATGTGTTAATTTTAAATTTTCACTGGCATTCATGAGTACAGTATGTCATTAGTGTTCTATGCATGTAGTGTTCCTACATGTAAAATCATAATAACTGCTTTAGATTAGATTAGGTAAACTTTATTAATCCCAAGGAGAAACTCTTATCTATTCCAAAACAAAACTGCTTGCAAAATGCAAGCCTTAATTATTACTATTAATTTATAAGCATATCATGCTGATTTCTGATACTACAATGCTTCTATTAAATTAAATTGTGGGGCACTTTTACTACATCCATCATTGATTTGAATCAACTTTAAATCACATTTAGAATACCTGTTTCAAAATAAAGCAACAGAATATGAATATGTGCTGGTTATTTGAAAGGAGACAGGTTTGTCAGGCCTCAATCTTGCCATTTGTTTGTTAGTCTCTTTTATTTTCTCTTGGTATTCTTCTCTTTTTCCTACGCAGAGTGAAAACAAATACAGACAGGACAGACCTATGATCCAAGGAAATCTTTTTTTTTTTTTTTTTAAAAAGGACTTTTAGAGTACTGTTAGCACAGTAAATTGAAAAGATTTTAGTTCATTAGAGGTCTCATTTAAAAATCAGTGTTTTTGAGGGAAAATCCTTATTATTAAAAAAAAAAAGAAGAATAAACAGTTTGGGGGAAATGACACAGTGTTATAATGAGTTTGGATGTCAAAAAGGACTAACTTCTCTCTTAACAATACACATACTGTATCATCCATTTAACAGAGGATATACTGTATTATTAAACAGTCCTTTGCCATTCGTTTTGGCTGAATATATTTCTTAAATTTGAATCCACTCTAGAGCTGCCTTATTTTTCTTTTCCAGTATTGAATATTATTATCCTTCTTGGGTAATGCAATTAAAATAAGGTAAACACTGAAAGAAACTTAGTTGAAACAAGAAGTCTACACCATCGCATGTATTAGTTCATGCTCACATCTACTTAAGCTACTCATTTGTTTCTTTCTGAGCCTGTCAAAGAGCATAGCCTACCCCTGAATCAAATGGGACAAGTCAGGAAACAACCCTGAACAGGTCAAAATTCCACTCAGAACAAACTTAGCCTTACACTAGTCATTCATTCACTTGAGGCCAATTTAGAACATGCCGTTTCTGGAAACATTTTACATGGACATGGGGTGGCTATGCAAACTCCACACAGTGACCAAGCCAGGAACTCCTCCTAGGGTATTAATAGTTGTGAGGCAGCAGCAACAGTTTTGCTTTTATCTAGAACACTTGCAGTGCAAAAAAAACTGTAAATGCACTTTTCTGTTTATAACAAACATTCATCCATTTTCTGAACCTGTTTTACATTACAGAAGGCAAAGGTTATCTTAGCAGTATCAGGCATGAAACAGTAACTGGCCCTGGAAATGTATGCAAAGGCATACCCATATTACTTTAAAATCCCTGTGGTCAGTAAAATTATCATACCCAGATAAATATCAGTAAGGAAAGAATATGCAATATTGTTAAAGTCAAAAGATTGAGCTAAAAATCAAACTTGTATTCATGAAGCAGTAAATTAGCTGTAATAATCACAATGCTGCTATGTTAACAGTGTATGTTAAAATACTATCTGAAGCAATGGCATATGCTTTTCTTGAAAGCAAGATGGTTCAGCAAACAAGTTAAAGATGGGATTATACAACATGGCACACACAAAAGCACATACTGTATTTGCCATGCTGCTGCTGCAGGTACATGGTAAGGTAGTGATGAACTTACATTTCCACTTCACCACTATTTTAATGAAAGGCTGTGTGCTTAAGACCAGATTTATCACATTTCGTTCACTTGACCTTCCAGTTCAGCTTCTCCTAACCTTTCACGTCAGTTAAAACTACATTTATGATAACAGCAGACTGTTCTCATTACTGAGTCATGTTTCATTACATTGCTGGTGTAGCTCTTGTGAAGATAATAATAATTTTATGTCAGGAAAAGCATTTGTTTTAGCATGATTCCACTGGGCTTAGACAAATACCTTTAACAGCTCTAAAATACACCAGTCTGTCCTATTGCCTCATGTTGATGAACCACAGGAAAACAATTACTTAACTGATCAAAAGCATTACCATTTGTTCCAAACTCAGTCACCATGAAACTAATGAAACATCTTTCAAGTCAGCTATTTGTCTCGTTTAATGTTTTGATCCTATAATGACACAAAATTTGAATACAGCTTGGATAATCAAAAAGCATTATGCATTCTTTCTGCAGCCAGAGATAACAGCATGAGCTGTACAATAAGCCACGCAGACCATTAACTATTTTGCATTTCAGTCTTGTAGGCAGCATAAACCACCCAGGATAGCAGCGAAGTTTGACCCTTTAACCTTGCCTTAAAGGATTACTACTCTTCAGTGCTAAATGAGCTCTTAACCTAAACAGAATTCCCAGAATAAAACAGCATAATTTACAAAGCAATGGCCAAAGATAGTCTACCTTTATAATGAATGAGACATAATGTATAACATATCAAATATTTAACATCTCGAGTCAAGCTGTGTATATCTGAGCAGGTGAGGAAAAAATGTATCCACGAATGACAGGATTTATTACTTTACTTTAAACATTTGTTTAATTGACTGACACAGGCATTAAATGTATAATATATCAAAGCTTGAAACAAAGGTTAACAATATTTATAACAATACTCATTTGTTTATTGAAAGATAGGAAGGTATGTATGAAGTATATTTGAAATGTAACAGTCCGTTGCAATATGCTAACTACTCTCTTCCATAGCTATGGACAATGTGTTTTCTGATGGACTGGAACAGTATCTAAGGGTGGTTCCTGGCCGTGAGATAGGCACTGGCTCTATGGGACCCTGAATTGGAGAAGCACATCAGATGTACATGTGCCTGAGGAGAGAAAGTCCTAATAAAGAAATATAGTATATCCCTCTGGGTTGGGAAATACATTAAAACAAATCCATAAAAATACAGTTAAATAGATATTATTTTACGTGTCCTTGCAGAGGTTTTAAAATAGTAAACTATTTTCTTAATGGTGTATTTTTTTTATTCAGCCTTTTTTATTCCAGGTAACAGAATCCTGATGTTGGACATGTGATGCCTAAATTTGCCCCTTCTACCTTACATCTTGTTAAGTGCAGGGTGACTGTTAAGTCAAAGTAAACAGAATATTCTAGCACCATACAAGCTACAGGTTTGCTTATTTGAACTCAGTGACATGTAAAATGCTGGCTCTACTTTTCTTATTAAATAGTCTAGCATAGTATTGCCTATAAAACAGTGGCTTTATCCAGAATGTGTAATTTATGCCTGTCCCTCCATACTGGATGAGTAACGGCTGGCTCTGTGCTGCCTAAACAGATTTTTTCTACAAAGTAATTTTATCATCTGATAAGGGATATTATTGGTGGTAGAAGATTAAATACACTTTCATATCGCAAAGGTGAATTTTTAAACAAGAGACAAAAAAAGAAACTGGTTACTTAGAGTCGTGACTGAAGAACTTTAAGATGGATCTTCCTTATTTACTGTAAATAAATAAATACTAAAGATTGTCATTTGCTGACTGGCCATCACTTGCTATGCATAACAACTAATGTTAAAATTCTCCAAAAACGAGAAGCTGGTGAAAATCAAAGGCAATGGTGAAAAATCCAAAAATTAGACCTCAAAAACTGAGAACCTATAAATACATTTTTCCAAACAGATAAAACAAACAAACAAACAGAGACCTCTATTTATAAAACAAGATCGAAAAGCCTCAGAAGGAAAAAAGAACAACTTGAGGCTGCCAGGTCAGCAGGAATATAAGAAAAAGAAAGAATAAAAAAATCATATCATGATCCAACAGGAATATGCGCCAAAATGCAGTTCAATTGATATAATTTTAAAGGAAGTAATACTTTATTAACTTTAGAAGGCCACTCAAATTTTCCAAGAAGTTTATAAAATTAACTTTTTGTCCATGGTACCATAGAGAAAATTTCTTTACTGAAATAAAATTGTTAATGCTCAGTGCTGAAGTAGAATGCAAGGCAGAGAGATTTATGATAAGATGTTTCTTAGTGGCAAACCAGAGGGGGCTGATTAAGAACTAAGAGAAAAATGTGAAAAAAAGGAAATATTCAGACAAAAACATTTCAAGGATTGAGTCAGGAGGCATAAATTGAAATTGTTGAATGGTGAAAAATGTGGTTTAAAATGTAACATGACCAAGAAGGAAACTAACTTGCAACTTTGCTATAATTATCCAAAAAATCATATGAATGATGTGCTAACCTGGTCAAAATTAAATCAAACAAAGCATCTGCTATTGATTTATCATCTTCAAAGTATCACTGAATGTGACCACTTTTGGTTTAAACCAAAGAACTGCCTGATTTATGACATTTTTCAGATGTTTACATGGCTGCCATTCAAAGCTACTTTAGCTTGCTATGTGAATTTTCCATTTATTACATAAATGTCAAGAAAATTCATTCATCAAATGGTGTAAAAAGTTGGTAATTAAGGAGCATACATCGCTTGATTTAAAGTTAATCATGATACTAAGACAAGCAAGACACCCAAGGATAAACCAAACTTCACAGCAAAGATACTGTAATTGAACATAAATAAAGGTTTCCATAAGCATGTCAATACTGGGAAATGAAATACATTCATAAAAGATAGAACACATGCAAGAAAATCAGAAAGCACAGGCAGCTGCAGGGTGAATACCTTTGCAATTTATACAAAGGAGATCTGAACCTAAAACTTCCATGCATAAGGAAGGATCTTGGTGATTAAATATGACATGGATATGATAAAATCTGATTTATCAACACAGTGTCTAAGAGAAATTTTGGTTTTATACATCAGAAGTGTAGTGCGCCATGTAGACTAGTCAGCAGTACAGCACATCATAATGAAGCTCCAATGCCCTTTCAATTCAGTAAAAGTTGCTGATGTTAAAGAAATAAAGCAGAAGTAATTTAGATAAAAATGACAGCAGTGAAGATCTCAGTGCCAAACATAAATTACATACAATAATGTTTGCAAAATTCATCTTGTAAATAATCTCTCAAATTTAGCAGAGTGAAGACAGGATAAACAAGACAGCTCAAATGACAGAACTATAATTAGATGCATCAGAATGTCATTAAGTCGTCCGGCTCTTAATGCCCAGCATGTCTAAACTACGGTGAATTATTTACAGAGTGAATAGAAGCAAGAATCAAGTAGGTTTTGTGGCAGAAGAGAAATGAAGAACATTTTAAGTAGTGAAAATTCTTGTACTTGAAACTGAACAGATTACCTATGAAATGTTTGCAACCAGAACACTTTTATTCAAATTGACCTGTATTATGTTTGGAAAGAAGCATGAGAAAATCAGCCGAATGAACAATGCCAGTACAATGTAAATCTAAACTGTCCTGGCAGAGGATTAGCCATGGCAACCTAACATAGTGACACTTAAATCTAGACTATAAATTGCAATGTCAAAAATACTTTTAAAACAAAACATTTGACATAAAAAAGCAGTTTGCAGCCAAGGCACACAAAAGCTGTTACCCGAGGCAAAGAAGATACCATGCTCTTTCTTTACAACAGTATCTAGAGCATAATTATCTTAAAAATAAGTACAGTTTGTATATAAGATTGGCCTTACATAAACAGCTCCCTTTAAAATAAAACTAATTGGACTTGAGAGAGTCACTATGGTGTAAAGATACCACCTCTCACTTAAAACAGAATTTCAAATTGAGCATAACTGGCAAACAACATTGTTAATGGTTTATTGGTTTGCTTCAACTTTAACATTAACAGTGTAAGGGACCTCTCTACAATCCTCTTATGATTACTACCCTCAAAAGAAGGAATGGAAACATTCATAACCAATCAATCCACTCATTTTCTAAACCAACTTAATAATTTAGGGTTCACTGGGGCGTCTTCTACAAGAAGCCAAACTCTTTAGGGAAGGGAATCCACCTACCATATAATTTTTATTTAAAGCACTAACTAATTAAATAACAAATACTTTGAAATAGTCCAGTTAATATTATTAGCAATGAGTTTACAAATGTCATTAGAGCACTAAAGGAGCAGACAATGACCACAGTATGGCTAGCATATAAAGATCACAGAAGCACAAGGAAATCAAGATACAATTGTACTCTAAGAAATTTAAGAAGAAAAAAAAAAAACTGACACAAGAATTTCATTATGTTTTTTTATGTATTAAAATTCGATTCCTTTCCAAAAACCTTAAAGTGAGGGCTAATTTCAATTTAGCAGAACAAAATAGTGAACATTGAAGATTATGTTATGAAGACATTTCACTACAGTAGTACTAACCTTCAACTTATTATAGCAAGGTGGGCTGGACATTCTTTTGGACTGTAGTGTGTGCCAGCAAAAGATGAACCTACTCTTCTCTTTGTACATTTCATTGCACCTCCGCTATAATTCAGACACAGTTAACATGTTTATAATAAACAATTATAGTGATTCAGTGAGTTCACCACAAGCTACTCACAGTCTCCATGTTCATATATATTAATGTATACTTTGGAATATTTGTAGTACATTTGGAGAACCCTGGCAGCACCTATAGTCTGGGGCAGGGATCACCCAATGTGACTTCTTCAACCAAAATTTAGAATAATTGACTCTTCATCACCATATCTTTAAATGCAGTATATCTTACTGTAAATCATAAACATAGTGAATTAAACTAAATATACAAGGCTGAAGACTGAACTATCAGCTTTCAGATCAAGTACTTAATCACAATGTTACTCATTTATTATACTGTTTTCCTTTGATATCCATTTCCAATTAATGCAAAACTAGTAGCTTTGGATAAAAGGCAGTAAAAAACCCTTCATGGCGCACAAGCCTACCACAGAGCACACTTACCAATAAACCAATATGGGACAACCTAGACTGGCTAATCAACCTAGCCCGGTTATCTTTGTGATGCTCAAAGAAAATGAAATACAAAGAGAAACATAAGCAATACAAAGGGAATGTATTAGAACTCCATATCAAGAGTGAGCAATCCAAAATATAAGGCCAGGACCACTGTACCACTCTGCTATGCCCATTAACTCATGCCATGTTAGTAAATTTTGCACTTAATTTTTAAAGTGAAACACATGGCCTACCCTTCAGAACCAATTCCAATAGTATACTCTTTTTTAAATAAAACATTCATTTATGTAGTTGCACAGTTCATAACAAACATAATTAACATGCATACATCTTAGTTGATCGACATAATGCTCAGTTCTTTCACAGTGGCAAATCCTTAGAACCTTACTAATTCAGATGCCAATTTGAATATATTTACCATAAGTAAATACCAATTGCAATTTTTCATTTTCATTCTCAAGATTTCCTGAAACCAGAGTACGGACCTGAGGTTTGAGAAGAGACCAAAGCAAGTCATAATTCTGTAAAATGATGAATAAATAAAGAGAAAATGCCTGTGAAGGGGCTACTGCTAGAGATAGAAAATTAATATGAATAAGAAATGGCATACAAATTTAAGCTGAGGTAAAGATGAATAAAGATTTTCCTGTATTTAAGACTGTATATGTGGCAACAAAATACATTACAATACATCAGAGTTAATATTAAGGGAAGGTCTTTCATGCAAGTTAGCTTACTGTATCTGCTTACTTCATTCTTCATGACTCATTTATAGGCAAGTGATCATTTAAATACATCTTGAGACTTCAGCTACCAAAAAGTAAAGCATAGAAACCTCTGTGATTATCATATTTACAAAAAGCTAAATAGCACGAATATATAATAAAAATAAATAGCTATATTGAAAATAAATTTACTTGGCAAATAATTTTATTCATATTGTGTGGCTACTGGCAAAAATTAGGTAAATTGATCATATTAATTTCTAAACTAAACTTAGAATAAAACCAGTAGTCTGAGGTGAAAAGAAACATGAAAGCACAAATAGTAGAACCCAGATTGGCTAGTTTAAAGGATACTTCCCTGGAACTTCAACTCCCACTTGGTAATCAGTGTAGCTCTTTGATGGATGGAAGTTAAAAATGAAGAGAATGTTCCCTCTTTCAAAGGCAATGATCTTATCTCCCTCATGCTGTGTGCTCACATATGCCTATAAATGAAAACGGGAGAATCAAATATGATAAATATTCCAATTAGTATTCCTACTTGGCAAATTTTCAACAAAGCATTCAAATTTCTTAGGAAATAAAACTAGCAACAATATGCTCATGGAAAGTTCAGATATAATTTGACTCTTTAAAGTTTCCATTAATACATTTATTTAGCTTTTTTACTTATAAAAAGTAAGTAAAAGTGGAATCGCTGTAAAAAATATCAAAGTTGTGAACAGTTCACCATTTCAGAAAGTTATCATTCATAGAGTATGCATTCCACATTTTTAGCTGACATGGGAATAAATACTGCTACTTTTTTCCCCTTAAAAGCTGAGCTATCTCCAGCAACATGTCATTAAAATTGATTATCATTGTCACTCAGCATTACTTTTAGCACTTATTCTACCCTCCCTCCAAATGCAGATTCTGAAAACAGAGACACTTCTGTCATTTGAGATAAGTCGTCATGTTAGAATTGCAAAGAGCTGACATTTACATTAAACAAAATATATGTATATTAAACTTTGATGCAATTAGCTTCATGTGCTTTTGGGATCTGTTTTAAGAACAAATTATATTTTCTGTTCCTTAAGCATTTAATAAACGTTAAAATTAATTATGAGGCAGTGGAAACCACAGGTTGAAGAGCCAATCATCTGCAGTGAATTAGCATATGTCTACTTTTTATACTGATTAAAAATCACTTTAGTAGAAACTGCTTTAGTATTATAGATTAAAGATGTTGCTCAAGTGAAACATTCTGCAAATGATCTTGAAATAATCAAATACAAAGTTCACTTTCAACTAAAGTCACATTTTTTTTGGCTGCGCCACTAATTTAAAAAAAACATACTGTCAATTGAAATTGGAATGGGAGTTTGTTTCTAATCGTAATGGAAAATAAATATTAAGAATCACTTTTTCAAAACAAAGAATAAGGGATCTTAGATAAAGAGATCAACTTATCACATTCTTTAAAAATGAAACCTACCGCAAGCTTTTTTGTTTTGTCTGTGTAATATCTAATATCTATCAATATTAAATGGTAGTGAACTTTTTTTCTGATTTCACAATTTCAACAGTAAAAAAAACCTGAAGGCATGCACAGCACAAAACAAAATCCATCTTTACAGATACAGCATAGCCATCTCCATTTATCAAACAATTGTAGGTGACAAAGTGGGAAAAATCTTCAAACAAACCAAGGTGGTGCAGCCTACATCAACAGGAGAAGTGTCTCTGTTAGTTGCATAGCCCGCTGTCACTTGGTTTTCCAGACCTGCTATGTTACTTTTAGTCACTACACGAAGCAAATATGCTAATGTTATCATTAGTTTACAGTTTTGCTATCTTTTACTTGGCAGTGCTTAGCAGCCCTACTTGCTATTGCTATGGGGCTTAAGTTAATGGTCATTGCTTGCTTACCAGGTTGTTACTTAGGCCTACCCTTTGCATTTTCTGATCTTACCAGAAATGTGTACATTTTCTAATTTGCTTATATGACAAACTCTATAATTTATATCAAAACCAATCAGCAATATTTCTGAATTTCTGACAGGACCACTGAGATCTGTTAAAACTCTCTAAAAATTCAGATTACTTATACTTTTAAAGACAAGCATCTGAATATGATTATTTCCTATTCAGCATTTCTCATGTCACTTTGACTCTTCAACTACAACCCAATACAAATGAAGTTACAGTTAAAACCAAGAAAAAAAAATCCTACATTTTTTTTCTTATTTCCTCTACCTGACAGATGCGCTACTTTTGTTGGCATTGCAAAGGAATTTGCAGGATTGTGTCTTACTCACATGTAAACACTATTGAACAATTAATTCACTATTGGTCCCCATGCAGGTGGTCATGTAAGTTATACTATGAATCTGCTCATACTGTTGTCTCCCCCAACTTTATTTTTAGTGTTTGATCCCATTTATATTATTGTAATTCACGGTTTGACTGACTGACTTTTATGTTAGTTGATTAACCATAACCTCATCTATATATATAAAATCCCTATGTGCGTCCAGGTGTCCGTGTGTGGGTGTCTTCTGGTGAAGTGCGCATGCGCGGGGCACGATGCTATGCGCGATATTACTGTCAGAGAAAGTTAGAGGCGTTTTACGGAAATACAAACCAGTATTACTGCGAGAGGAAATTAAAGGTACACAATACAGTGACGCATATTACAGCCACATACAAGCCAGTATTACTGTCAGAGGAGATTAAAGGCATATTACCGATGCGCACGCCTGTATTACTGCCAGAGAAAATTAAACGTATATTACGTACGTACGGACGTATATTACGGACGTACAAAATGGTATCCTTCAATAAGGGCGCGCACAAAAAGGCGAGCCTTAAAAGGACGACCTCAATTGGGCGCAGCGAATAAAGATCTGCACCTGTTGCTCTTCACATATTCCAGAGCCATTTGAACTAAATTATCTACGCGCCGTTATTGAATAGAGCCGTACAAGACAGTATTACTGTCACAGAAAATTAAAGACACACACTACATGGCGGCAGCCCACGAAGAACGGTCAACTCAGCAAGTAAACATCAACAAAAGAAAGGCTGAAAGAAAGAAAAATACAACCAACAAAAAGAATGAGGTCAAAGTCCCTTGCCATTTAATATAGACTGTTCCTACTAATGATTATGCACTACTGTTCTAGCGCCTGTTATTGTAACGGGCTAAATGACTAGTAATACATATTTATCTATGTAACTGTAGTTAACTGAAGTGCATCCTTTTAATTTTTTTATAGGAAGGGAAGTTGTGGGGGCTCCACCAAAAAGGGACTAGTGCCTCTAGAGATTGGGGTAGATGCATAATGACACATGCTTCATTGTAATTTTGAGAATGACACAAATATTGGTTTTCACGAAGTTTGCTGCTTCAGAATTTTTAGATCTTTTTGTCAGATGTTTCTAAGGTATACTGTATATAATTACAAGCATTTCATAAGTGTAAAAGGCTTTTATTGACAATTACATTAAATTTATGCAAAGAGTCAATATGTGCAGTGCTGGCCCTTCTTTTTCAAGACCTCTGCAATTCACCCTGGCATGCTGTCAATCAACTTCTGAGCCAAATCCTGACTGATGGCTGCCCATTCTTGCATAGTTAAAGTTTGGAGTTTATCAGAATTTGAGGGTTTTTGTTGGCAACCCGCCACTTGAAGATTGACCACAAGTTCTCAAAGGGATTAAGGTTTGGGGAGTTTCCTGGTCATGGACCCAAAATTTCTTGATTTGTTCCCCGAGCCACTTAGTTATTACTTTTGCCTTACAGCACAGTGCTCCATCATGCTGAAAAAGGGATTGCTCATCACCAAACTGTTCTTGGATGGTTGGAAGAAGTTGCTCTCGAAGTATGCTTTGGTACCATTGTTTATTCATGGCTGTGTTCTTAGGCAAAATTGTGAGGGAGCCCACTCTCTTGGCTGAGAAGCAGCCCCACACATGAATGGCCTCAGGATGCTTTACTGTTGGCGTGACACAGGACTGATGGTAGCGCTCACCTTTTCTTCTCTAGACAATCTTTTTTCCAGATGCCCCAAACAATCGGAAAGGGGATTCATCAGAGAAAATGACTTTACCCCAATCCTCAGCAGTCCAATCCCTGTACCTTTTGCAGAATATCAGTCTGTCCCTGATGTTTTTCTTGAAGAGAAGTGGCTTCTTTGCTGCCCTAATTGAAACCAGGCCATCCTCCAAAAGTCTTTGCCTCACTGTGTGTGCCGATGCACTCCCACCTGCCTGCTGCCATTCCTGAGCAAGCTCTGCACTGGTGGTGACCCGATCCCGCAGCTGAATCAACTTTAGGAGATGGTCCTGGCACTTGCTGGACTTTCTTGGACACCCTGAAGCTTCTTCACAACAATTAAACCTCTCTCCTTGAAGTTCTTGATGATCCGATAAGATTGCACCTAAATCAACCATTTATCAGCAGCAATATCCTTGCCTGTGAAGCCCTTTTTGTGCAAAGCAATGATGACTGCACGTTTCCTTGCAGGTAAGCATGGTTAACAGAGGAAGAACAATGATTTCAAGCACCACCCTTCTTTTAAAGCATCCAGTCTGCTATTCTAACTAAATCAGCATGACAAGAGTGATCTCCAGTCTGGTCCTCTCAGAACTCTCACCTGTGTTAACGTAGATGATCACTGAAATGATGGCATGGCAGAAATGCAGTGGAAATAGGTTTTGGGGATGAAGTTCATTTTCATGGCAAAGAGGGAGACTTTGCAATTAATTGCAATTCATCTGAACACTCTTCATAACATTCTGGAGTATATGCAAAATGCCATCATAAGACCTGAGCCAGCAAACTTTGTGAAAATTAATATTTGTGTTTTCTCAAAACTTTTGGCCACGACTGTAGATTGGTGAACCTGGTGGTAAAGAATGTTACCAAGGACAAGGTAATATCAGGTTACTGCCACTTTTAAGTTCCAAAGATTGGGAGTGCTGTGACAGCTGGGTGAAGCCTTGTTGACTGTTGTCCATTTTTCATTTACAGAAGTAAAGGAATTGGTGTATCTTGTCTTGTTCTGCTTTGTAGAATTTTTGTTGATGACGGTAGTAAATTGATCCAAGATGATTATGAGAAACTTTGTGTTGTGCTTACCAACACATGGCAATGGGGTGGGGAAAGAAAAACAGTAAATCTCATGTCAACTAATGAAAGAAACATGTTAGTTTCCTACATGAAAAACAATCCTTTAAAAGTAGAAAGGGGACAAAAACTTAATTGTGTTGTGATCAGTGTTAACTGGGTGTAAGATGAGGGAGGTGCGAAATGTAATGTCAAGATGTTAAAAACTATGAAATGATTTAAAATTATAAAAACACTACCTCACACTATATTGTGCACTTCTCTCCATGACCTTGAACTGGAAAAGTGAGCTTGGGTTAGAAAAGGAGTGTATGGAGTTTTCCAAAAAAGAATGTACAGAGTGGCATCAGCTAAGCCATTCTGTACATCCTTTGCAATGTGATTAGGATCTTTGTCAAAACTTTTATTTTTGGCTCAACTTGAGCACTATCAGTGCTGTCAGTATAAGTTCTGACTCCCCATTTCCCTGTAATATAAATATGAAATGCACCTTCTACGCCTTTAAATATATACAGTTGATACTAAATATATGCAGGATTATCCATCCATCCATCCATTTTCCAACCCGCTGAATCCGAACACAGGGTCACGGGGGTCTGCTGGAGCCAATCCCAGCCAACACAGGGCACAAGGCAGGAACCAATCCTGGGCAGGGTGCCAACCCACCGCAGGACACACACAAACACACACACCCACACACCAAGCACACACTAGGGCCAATTTAGAATCGCCAATCCACCTAACCTGCATGTCTTTGGACTGTGGGAGGAAACCGGAGCGCCCGGAGGAAACCCACGCAGACACGGGGAGAACATGCAAACTCCACGCAGGGAGGACCCGGGAAGCGAACCCGGGTCCCCAGGTCTCTCAGCTGCGAGGCAGCAGCACTACCCACTGCGCCACCGTGCCGCCCTATGCAGGATTAAATGAAGTTAAATATCAGTCTACGAAATGTACAATGCTGGGCACATTGTTAATCAACATGGCTCCAAAACTGTAAATAGGGTGAACTCTTAGAAACTGAAAAATAATTTTTATTTCTACCATAATTTGTTTTAGACATACTTGTCTATTGCAGGACATTACAACTGACCCAGACTTTATTGGCTGAAATAAGTGCAGTGGACAAGAATGTTTTGATTGTTATTTGTTAAAAGCTGTACCGATAATTTATACTCTTCTGTATGAAATCAAGTTCCGTAAGAAAGGTGATCATGCTATGAATAAGTAGAGATATTTTAAATGTTGGTAGCTTATCTAAGTTGTATATTCACTTAATTTTTCTTTGCTTAAGGAAAAAATAAAATTTTGTTTCTGAGAAACCTTCAATCTGGATTTTGGCTTAGCCCAATCATAGAGACAGGCTTAAGTATAAATGTGATTCAGAGGTTTCAGAGTTTTTATTATGTTTCAACCCACTACAAAAGTTCTAGTTCATGAAACATGGACCTACCACATTATATTAAATGCAGGCACCCCACAAGAATATGTTTTGGGTAGTCTGCATCTTATCATGAACAATATTGACAGTTTTCAAAGTACAATTTTTTATTCAGATAATAGTTTTACTCGTATATTCCTAACCCCTGCTAATTACTGTCATATTCAATTTGCAGACAGATTTCAGTGTTATTCGCAGAGTGTAATCAAACTGAGGTAAGTTTTTAATGAAATCAAGAAATAAGGCCATAATTTTGTATTAATATGTTAAACTTTCTATTGAAGTTTTTACTGAAAAAAGCACTACCTTTCTTGAAAGATACAAATATTTAGGCATATGCCTAGAAAATAATCTAAAATGTAATTGTTACATAAAATGTTTAATAAAGGCTGGCTGCATAGGTTAAGTCATATTTCTCTGTATGACATGGAAAACAATTTATTACATTTGTTTTTGTCACAGCTGGATTATTGGGATATGCTGTAGATGTGCAGAATCATTTTTGTTATTAAAACTGAATTCTCTGTATTACTATGAAGCCACTTTATTTAAAATTATACCTGATCTCATATTTCTGACACAGTAATAGTTCATGCACAATTACACAATCTATTTACTATCTTCAGAAATATTAATGGGGGAAAAGAAATCCACAACTTTCAGTCGAGAGTCGAGTATTTTATAGACAAACCTGTACCAATTCAATCCAGTGTCCTACAAAAATCACACTATGACCAGGCTGTCTAAATGCATTATCTGCAAGGTCAAGTCATTCAACTATGTAACCTTATTTAAAAGATGTGGAGGTTAATATATTAATATTTGATCAGATACTGTCTTTATCATATTTATTTTAGTTAATTCCAAGTTCATGCATGTTTAATGGGTAATAATCCATTTATAAAATGACATCAACAAAAGATTTTTTTTAATAAACTAGAGAAAATTAAATATCCCTGTACAGGAATATGCAGTTTGGTTTGCATTTCTCAAATAATTGATTTTAAAGATTCTGTCACATTGAAAATTGTGGATTACTTTAAGATAAAAACTTCCCACTTTAAATATGTATTGGAAGTGTTGTGCAGTGGAATGATGAAAGCACATAAAAAAATAAAGAGGCTGTTCATTAAATTAACAAAAATATTATAAACAATACAAAAATATCCCTAGAATTAAAACAGACAGCCAAATAGAAAAACACTGGAGTAACACTCTGTCCTTCTTCTCAAATGATAATCTTAAAAAAAAAAATATATATATATATATATATTATTCTTACTAACAGCTTGGAACATCTAAACTTTGCTTGCCCCTCCTTTGTTTGCATGTAGAGAGAATCGCTTTGAGTTCTCCCCACCTTGAACATCTATGCTCCAACACTGGGGATACGTCATACTGATTAGCTTCAGTTTTTAACTGCATGAACTTTGGCCTAATAATAAACTGCAGTAGGCATCAGTAGACCTGATCTCAACCTGTGACTTATGGGGAGCCTTTTCAACAAAGGGCAAACAGACATTCTTTGAAAAGAGACCTTGCAGGTATATGTACTGTTCTTGCATTTTTATGTATTTACACTAACAACGTAAGAGGTTAAAACAACAAATGAATCACACTCATGTTTCTAATAAATAATTGTTTTGGTCTCACTGGCATTATGTTGGGTTCAGAGATGGCTCATGCGGACCCCATATCTTCCACATTGTTTAAACAAAGCTTGGATGTTCCTAATCACATTTTTCAGTCTCAGGATTGAACTGCTTCAGATTTTAAAAGAGGGATCATTAATACTCCACTGAAAATTCTTGTAATGTACATTCTTTTAATAACTAAACAGGTAATGTTTACTAAAGTGTCTTAACTTTCAGTTAGATGAATGGCACCTTTAAAAAGAAAAAAGCATCTGGCATGAGAGTTAACTCTCTTGATAATGGGATTTTCCAGGTTCCTTTTGTAAAAAATAGCAATTACTAAAACTGCAACAAAAGGAGAAAATAATTAAAAAAAACACCAACAAAGTTAGCCTGAGATGACCCTGCATGAAGAAAACTGAGAGCCAAATACTCTGCTCAGTTTGGGGTCTGTCTTGTAGCCATGAAGTTCAATATCCAGTATTCAAAACACATCATTAATGAGATGTTATTGTTGCAGTGCACAAAGCTACACAGTGAAAAAACAGAGCAAGGAAATTAATGTCAAGTAGGTGCTGGTCCCTGCTGAGAGTTTCAATCATGAAATCAAATCTTTAATGCAAGTAAAACTCAACATTGTTTGATCACATTTACTTTCTGAAGTGATTATTTGCATAGTATTCTCAGCAAGATCTGTTTTGTGAGTCTGATTTAGTGGAGCAGAAGCCACAACCCATAATCTTGCTCTATTAGGGGTAAGTGATTAATTACGTTTTAAGATATCTAAATATTATAGGTCTGCTGAATTAGCAATACCTAAACTAGGAGTTAAAGGACAGCCAAGGAGTTTAATTAATGCACAAAACAGAGATGTTTCCCAAAAATGATAGCATAGTGTTAATATGCAATATTTTACTGCTGAAAAATGATTGGAAAACAGTATTTTTCTTTTCTAACACAACATCAAAAGTTAGAGAATTTCATTTTCAGTTTGGTATGTGGTTTAAATTAAACAAGTCAGTGTTTATTTGTAAGTCTGCATCTAGACAAGGGCTACTACCTTACTATAGTCATAGTTTTGCTATTTAAAGAAAAGAAGAATTCAATTTAACATTATTGTTTACAGGATGCAAGCTAACAGCTAAATGCATATTGAGAATAGGGAAACCTAAAGTAATAGTAGTTTGACATAAAATGCTGACTGGGAACTTTCTCTCTTTAAAGCTGCATGTTTTATGGACCTTAAACTACAGAGCTGCATGAAAAGCAAATAAAAGGGAACAAAAGAAGAAAAGTGAAGTGTAATGGTATAAATGGAGGACAAGGGCATGTGCAGATTACACACATACTGGTTATTGTTTTAGTGGTGTTATTGATAGTAGTGGTGATTGCAGGGCACAGAACAGTTCAAGTATATCCATATGTATATATACACAGTATACATACTGTATATAAAATACACACTTTCAAACAATAAAATAACTTGTTAATGACCAAAGATGTTTTTAAAATCAAAGGATACACAAAAATAAGGATAACTAGACAAATAATTTGTTAAAACATTTTTATAGCCAGTAACAAAAACATAATGACAGGAAGTCTCAGAGTTACTGAGTGATCACTCTATGGCTCCCTCTGAGACTTAGCGACTGCTTGTTTAAATAGAAATGTGCTTTCAAGAAAATATGCAGTTTCTTTCTCAACGGATTTCCTTAAGCAATATTCAGCTCACAACAGTCAATTATTATGAAGTATAGTATGTATTGTAAAAGTAGATTCTGGTAAACTACTTCTAGTCTTAAAACAGGATAATATCAAACTACAGGGGGTCCTCTGGTTACAACATCTCGACATATGACATTTCAAGTTTACAATACTCACTCCCATAAAAACATATAAAAAAATTGAGACATGAGTGTTTCGGCTTATGCCGTTAGCATCGTACTTACAGACTACGTGAAACTAGTTTGGTTGCGTGCAGTGGAAGTATGCGGCATTTGAGTGAGGGAGTCAGCAAACTAGTTTGGTTGCGCACGGCACAAGTGTTCCGTTTGTGTTGCTTTGTTTGGCAACTTTTTGGCCCTTATCATGGCTCCTAAATGAAAGTCAGAGTCTTCAGATGGTAGTGCTTCGAAGAAGAGGAAAGCCATCACGATGGAAGTGAAATTAGACATTGCAAAGAGATCGGAAGGAATAAAGGTAAGGAATTTTTTTACACTCATTTTTTTGTCATTTTTTCTGTTACTGCATTACAGTGTAGAGTACAGTATATGTATGTCCTTTTCTGTGGCTTAGTTGTGTTTTTATGTTCTAGATTATGATTTTGCAAATGTGTTAGGACAGGTAAGTGACTTAGGCTAGAGTGTGTTTCGACTTACACCAAAATTCGGGTTACATCACTAAACGGAACTGTGTCGTAACCCGAGGACCCCCTGTATTTGAAATTATGTGAGCTATTACGTTTCATGTAAGACACAAAACATTGCCATCTATAACCTAAACAGGCTTGTTCCCTCATTACGTTTCTTCAGGCAAGATGTGATTAAAGGGCCTGAGTTGCCTCGGATGCTTGCATATTGTAATCTTTCTAGTTAGTCAATAAAAGGTGTCATTTTGCTCTGCACATCCATAATGGCTAACACAGTACAACACCCTAGTTTCCACATTTCCATAACACAAATTAAAGCAAAATCTTTTACACATATTGGCATGCTCATTTTCCCTCCCATCAGTTTTTATGTAGATTAGAGATATTTTTTGCACATAGCTGTCTATTTAATTATTATATATACACATAAATATATACATATAACAGGGTCATGGAGGTCATTTTAATTGGAAACTCTACACTGACCCCATGAGACATAAGTGGGTCCTCTAATGAATGCGATCTGATTAACTATTTTTGAAATATGTATATTTTAATATGTACACATGTACAACACATACTGTACATATGCACACATAAATAGCATACTATATATATGCACATATGTGATGGACAACGCCCATGGGCGGGTGTTCCAGCCAGGATGAAACATGGTTCCTTAATTGGACAGGAGGCCAGCCATATACTACCACAAGAATCAGGGCGAAGATCACACTATCTTGCCCAGAAGACAGGCAGAAGATGCCAGTACAAGAGTGGGTACACAGGTGTTCCGGCTGGGTTGGACCCAGGAACAATATCCAGCTGGGAGGATAGTTTAATGGAAGGACATGGAGAGGCAGCCCGGCAGGACTACGGGCTTCCTCGATACAATAGTAGACGGCTTCCCTTGGCAATTGTACCTGTGCAGATACCCGCATGGCCCACTGGATATTGCAGTTTTCTGGAACAACCTTGTTGGGTTCAGTGGGGGTTGCCAGGGTGTGCTACAGAGTTTTCTCATTTCTTCCTTATGGGACTTCCTTTAGATCCAGAAATGCTCCCATCGGGCTGTGCCCTAGAACCCAAAGTACTCCAATGTCCGGGATAAAAGAAGTCGCTCAAGCTCATCCAGTGAGCTACAGTTGGGTGGGAGTTGAAAAATCCCACTGGGGAAGTGTATCGGGAGGAGAAAAGAAAAGAGATTTATGTTTATTAAACTACTGGAACATTTATGGAAGGTAGTAGTGAAAATAAACTGTTTTTTTAAACAGAACTTGTGTCTGTGTGGTTGTTTTTGGGTCTCTCTGGTGCCACCTTGTGGTTCACACATATAATACAGAGAAAGAACAAGAATATTTGGAACTCATAATAGTACATGAATACTTCATATACTATTGAGTGTCGTTAATAAAATTATATTTAATTTGCCATTATCTTGTTTTCATTTTTGGCAGTCTCTCAAGCCATTCACATTTAACATCTATTGGCTAAACCCTGTAACTTAAGCATCTATTACTTGCCAGTATGGTTTACAAATTTACTTGCATATTTTCTTATCCAATCTCTCTATTAAATTGTGTTTCTGTAAAATCAGCAAATTTACATTAACATAACTTTTGTCAGGGCTTTAAGCACTTTTGGATGTTTGCTAAAACATGTTTGGCAAATGCCAATATAGATTTTAGCAACGAGGCATTTCAATTATACAGATGTAAAAAACTGCTACCTGAAAAAGTTTCCAAAATATGGATTGTGATGCACAGGAATGAAAATAACTTTTTAAATCCCTCATAATTTTTTAACCCATAGTAATACAAGTAAAATGCTTTAAAATTTGTCCTACTGAAAACTGAAAACCTGGACTGAGAATATTCCAGCTGCATGCCCATTATTAAAGTTTTCAGCTCTAACTTTATATTGCCCCAAAGTGGATTATGGAGCTTTGGTAAATGAAAAAAAATCGCAAATCAATTTTAAAAAACACCAAATACAATATTTCTTAAATATTATAATTGTTTCTGTACTGTTCACTGGGTGTTCTGTATGATTTTTTGCTTGTCCAATGGGTTTGTCCTAGGATAAATGGAAAATAATTGACCGCAATACATGAACCTCCAGCTGCTCTCTTTCAGTTTGAATTGATGTGAGTGCTGCTTACACATAGTACCAAGCATTCAAACCTCAATTCGAGCAAGGCCAACATAACGTTTATTTCTCTGCTGAAGATATGCAGTTTACAATCTACACTAATGTTTTCTTTGGGCAAACTGAATACTTTATGTGACATAAAATACGTGTGGGGTCTGTGGTGAAAAAAATATATAAAATGGAATTGTGAACATTTGGACAGTTCAGTTGTGAAATAACAGCTACACAATGTTTTCAAGTTTCAAATTTATGAAATAGTCTGGAAAGATTTATGTCTTAACTGTGTTGCTAGGCCTATTTCAGATCAGAATCTCTGCCTTGAGGCAATCATAATGAGCCATATCTTCTGGGGCTTAATCAAGGAAGACCTTCAGACATTAACCTGTCAGTGATGGACCCCAAAGGGCTTTCCATTGCATGTGTGGCCAGCCTTTCAAGTCGACAATATCCTCTGAAGTAATTCTGCTGCTTTCTGAAGTACAGTATATGATATGAGCAACCTGGACCCATATGTGCAGACTACTGACAGCATCCTATTTCTGATATAAATCTGAAGTTTTAAAAGTCAGCAGGGAATCTTGTTGTCATCTATAATAAACACTTTAATGATGGAAATATTATACCATAAACAGAAAATATAATATCAGTGGGCATTGCCACAGTACCATTTTTATACCATATCATTTTCTAAGCCTGCTTAATCCTGAGCAGGGTTGAAGGTGGCTGGAGCCTATCCCAGCAAGCACAGGGCACAAGGCAGGAATAATCACCGGACAAGCCATCCGTTCACTGCAGGGAGAACACACACACAACACACATTATGGTCAATTTAGTCTTACCAATCCATTGAACCTGCAAGTCTTTGGACAATGGGAGGAAACTGGAGCACTTGGAGGAAACCGATACGCACACGGAGCACCAGGGACACAAACCCTGGTCTATTTACTGCAAGGCAGCAGTGCTACCAGAGTGCCATCCTACTATTTTTATGACATTTTAAAATCTGAATTCTAAAGCCTTTCTTAAAGCTTATATACATTTATGAAATTTTTACTCAGTGAAGAGGTTTGATAAGCAGGTTAAGATGGTTTTAGGTAAAAACAGGAATCTGTCACTGTTGATGAAAACAGGAAAACATTTGCGTGGTGGGGTTAGTTTTTAAATAGACATTTGACAATACCAGATGTTTCCTAAGCAGCTGGAATTGTAAGCAACTCTGAAAATTTTTTAATTAAGAATATGGACATTTCTTTTATTTGGCTTTTGTTTATCCATGTTGTTGTTTTCAGCCACTATTATATTGAGTTTTCAATATAAAAGATTCTTATTATAAACTGTACAAATATTCTGTCCTAATACAAGTAAGCATTACATTCAGCATTCCAAATGCATTACAATCTAGACCCTGAAATGTAATTAATTCCAAACTATTCTTGGATTGAAATGTTCTATTTATGTTTTATGTTGACACATTTTAAGTTTGGCACAATCATAAGAAAGAATGCTTGTGAATACTAATTGCTATATAAACATTTATAACAGAATCGTAATATCATATGATAACCCATGCTTTGAATTCTTAAGTACATGCAGCATTTTACTGAAGAAGGAAAAAAAAAGCCTGCATGTGTTGCTAACATGAGCAATTGAGATTAAATAAATAAATGCAGCATTATATTAGGGTACAATTATGCTTTTATTAAGCCACAATTCATGAAAGTATGAATGCTAGCTGATCTGAAAGCTATTTAAGAAGATGCAAAATGGTCTACAGATACACTGGAGCTGTAGAAAAGTGGGATAAAACAGCAGGTCCTGTTCTGTATAGCTCTTGGAAAGGAGGAAGAAATGTAGGAATACATAAAATCAGTACACATACTATCTAAATTTGGATCTCATGAATGCAGAGCTTCATTTTAGAAATATTTTAGACTCTTTCAACAATAAAATCAGTACACATACTATCTAAATTTGGATCTCATGAATGCAGAGCTTCATTTTAGAAATGTTTTAGACTCTTTCAACAAATTTTAAGCATAATTATTTATTCATTAAAACAAATAACATGGCCAGCTCTCCACTTGCACAAATGATCAGACCTTCAGAGTCAATACCCCAAATTCTCCTGACTCATAAGGATTAAAGAAGAACTAAAATGAACTACCCAGGGAGGTTTAGGGATTAAATCAAACAATAAAGGATTTAAAAGATTGGCTGCATTTAGTCAGAGATTAGGATATCTTATAAAAGCTCTATTCTGGCAGAGATTGCTTGAAGTGGATTAAATTAAACTATAAGATACGCAGGTGCCGTGTGTACACCAGTTCTTTAGTGTTTGACTTAGAGATGCTAGCATGATTTTAGCAGCTGTAAAACTCAAAGGAAACATTATTTTTTTAGAGTGCTAAGTTGAAAAGAATGGAGAAGTTAAAAGAAAGGTGCATGGAAGAAAAAAGAGTTTAAGTCTAAACGAAGGAACATGTTGTAATAAGCACAGTCCAATCAAAGTATAGGGAACTGATAAAAAAAGATGGATCAATGTCCTGCAACACTTATGTGTAGTGAATGCAAATTACAGATGAACTAAGCAAATTACATTTTAAATTACACAAGAATTTCACCTTTAGGATTGGAAACATTTTTTAAGTTTCATTTGCGCCTATGCCACCCACTTTATTATTTTTATTGTTTACTTACTTTAAACAGTTTTGGGTTTTATAAATCGATAAGACTTCCTTGATTAGTTTTGCCATTTGAGATCACTTTTATTTACTTAAAATGGCAGCAAAAAAGGACAATTGCAAGAAGCCTTTCTTTATTTACTAACAACAGAAAATTGACACTTGTAATGGAGTCCTCACTCCAGCAAGACATCTTCTATCTAATCTGTATCTAATGAATTGGACCATCTGGAAGATGTCATCAGGGACTGAATGAAGATTGCATGAACTCATCCAGGTGGTATAAGTCTTTGTATTACTTATATTTGCTACTATTGATTATTACACAGATAAACATTCTTGAGTAAAAGCTTGAAGCCAATCTCTTTCTGATTGATAACTAATAAAAGGTGTCATTTTGCTTCACTTCTTATTGATTGATAACTAGTGAGCCAAGAGCTGGATTGATCATTCCTTGCCTAGGGGGGACACCTTTGAGAAGTCCTGAAAATTAGTAGTACACTGGGCTGAAGCAAAGGAGTGAAAGTAATCAGAGTTTCAGTCAATGAAGTAGCCTGCCATTAGAGGTCCCCTGTGTTGAAAACGTGGATTACAATAGAAACAGTGAAACAGGTAAGAAGATACAGATAAAAGATGTATAGCTGGCTTTGGTATTTCTCTTATTCCCATTAAGAAGAAAATCTACAAGGCTAGTTGGTACCTTTTGTTTACATTATATTTACATTTACGTTTTAGGTTTTCCAATTGCAGCTCAAGCAGGTCAAGTGACTTGCTCATGTTCACATAGTGTTAGTAGCAAGATTTGATACCACAACCTCAGGGTTGTCCAAAGCCTTAACCACTACACCACATTTCCTGTGGTGGTGCAAGTAATAGCTGATCTGAAACGGGATGAAACAAATGTCATTAGAATAAGGCAAATCACTTGTTTCATAAAAACGTTACTGTTTCAATTATTACACTTTATGACATTTTCACAGTAATATAAACCATTAATATTTGTCATTATGCCAGTGGCGTAGCGTAGTGGGGGCGGCCCGCCCTGGGCGGCACTTTTAGGGGGCGGCAAAATTTCACAATAAATAATAATAATATCTTGTAAAAATTTGAACCATACCTAAATAAGGGGGCGGCGGAATTTTCCTCCGCCCCGGGCGGCTGACACCCACGCTACACTACTGCATTATGCTAAATTCAGAGTGATGTTTTGTTGGATTGGACATGTAAATACCCTTAGTATTATAATTATGAAATCCTTCACAATGTGGATTTATTCCTGTGTGTTAAATTATATTAAATATTTCTATAAAAGGTCAGAACTACTAAGGCATTTACTACGGAAGGTTAACTGGATGGTTGATCCAGATACTGTATATCCTTAAATGGCTCTTGAATTATTACAAATTTATATTTATATGATGTATATGCTCCCTACAACCCTAAGCCTGATCAAGGGTTACTTGGTTTATAAGATCTATGTTGTACACTGCACTCAGAATAAGCTTTTAATTGCAATCTGGCTTCCTAACATTTATTGTAACATTATGCGCTATGTTATTATTGGGATATGTCAGGCAAGAAGAATAAGGATTGATGACATTATTTCATTTCTGCAAACTGGTCACTCGTATCAGAAAAAAGGAAAGAAAAAAAAAGATAACCAAAAATGCTGAATACTAGCAAACCAATAACATCATCTCCTTCTGAAGTACTATGACAAATTAATAGATGCATAGCTTCAGTCATTCCATGCCGATAATAACTTGCTTCAGATGTGTCACTCTGCCTTCAGAAAAGCCACTTACTAATGATGTCACATTTACAGGTCTTCTGATGAAGAAAACACTACAGTTAAAATGTTGTTTGGTTTAAGTGAAAAACTTAACAACATTAACCACTATATTTCACTACATTGGTTTTATAAATCACATTGGGCTCTTTTCTTGGCTTAGTTCTTACTTAACTTGACGGCACAATACACAATCTTCAGTTGAACAGCATGTCAAACTTTGGAACAACAGTCACTAGATCTATTTTGCTTCAGGTTGTCACATATGGAATTTTACAAGATAACAGATTACAAGAATACTTCTTAAATTTTCAGTTTTCAAACTATCAAAGTATCGCAGGCTCGCTGCACTTTAACAGTCATTTGACACACTGCTTGACAGCTCCAGATATTGCAAGTTTAGCCATATTCTCAGCCCTTCTTGATTTTTTTCCCATTCTTTGGTGACATGACAAATACAAGACATGGGGCAGATGACTCTATTTTGTTGTCCAAAACACACACTTTTCTTCTTTTCTTATGCATTGTACCTTCAGGTGACAGCATATTGGTTATCAATTCATATGCATACACAGGAGTAAACCCCCTACAACTTAAGACAAAAATCTGACCTGTCTAATTTTGTTGTGGTGAGTCATAGACCAGTCTAACTAAGTTACTGGGGGAGTCATATTGATGGTAATGAATGTGAAACTTGCTCAGATTATTTAAATGATATTTAAAGTGTGGTGTGAATCCAAGTAGGCCAAAGGGCTAAGTGAATGTCATCAGATGCACTTTAAAAAATTAATTGAATGGAATTCATTTAAAACTGGGTGGCATAGTGGCAGCACAGCTGCCTTGGAATAAGGAGACCACAGTTAGCATCCCAGATGTGTCCTGTGTGGAGCTTGCATGTTCTCTCTGAGCCCTTGTAAGTTTCATCCAGGTGCTCTGGTTACTTCCCACATTCCAAAGACATGCAAGTTAAGTGAATTGCTAAATTGACACTAGTAGGTGCGTGTGTTCATCCAGCGATGGACTGGCACCCTGTCCAAGTGTTTGTTCTCATCTTGCCTCCAATGATTGCAGAGAAAGGACCCGGCTTTCCTGCATCCCTGCCATAGACTATCTATCTAGATGACCAGGTTAGACTATGGCAGCACTTCAAAGGCAGATATTTACATATGCAAGCAAATACACATTAAAAACAATAAATGCAGTATCAGTGATGAAGAAAATAAAAACAGAAAGGATTACTTTCACTCCATAAAGATCATGCATATAACTTATTTCAACATTTTTTAAATAAAGATTTATTATTAATATAGGGCAACAGCCCAAGATTGAGATGCAAGCTTTGCTTAATAATGGTAGCAAGTTGGTGAACATAAAAGCAAAAGAAGAAGATATGTAAGCAATTGTTACCAGGAGAGAGAAGGGTATTTAGCATCAATTATTTGCCATAGCAAAGTATTGTATACTATAGTCACTAACACAATGAGTTCAAAAACAGTGTATATTAAAAAGGATCAATAAATTTCATAAAGAAATATTAATATGAAAAGTGAAGCACATAACAGTGCTTATGTTGGTAAGCAGAATGACAGCCTAATCATTAACAAGCAAAATATGAAGCATAAAAAGCCACTATCTGCTCTATTGGAAGCTCAAAATTGTCAAACAAGGGACTTCTATTGATATACAGTAAAAGCACATTATGGCATGAACTACTGTACAAAAAACTGAAGGACTAGCATCATCTTTGGGACACAATGACAACACTAATATCCTTTTACACAACAGGCAAAACAAAAACCCGCTAAGTCCTGAACAGGGTCATGGGGGTAATGGAGTCTATCCCAGCTAGCATAGGATGCAAGGCAAGAACAAAGCCAGAACAGGGCACCGGTCAATCACAGGTTGAACACACACACACACACACACACACACATACACACAAAATGCCCAGTGCTAATTTACTATTGCCAATCCACCTAACCTGCATGTCTTTGGACTGTGGGAGGAAACTGGAGCACATGGAGGAAATCCACACAGACACGTAGATAACATGCAAACTCCACACAAGGAGGTCCTGGGACATGAACGCTGGTCTCCTTATTGTAGAACAGCAGCATTACCACTGCGCCACCCTGTGATGGTGCAATTTGGCTCCATGCTGCTGGTTGATAACATTACCAAGATAAGTGGGGCAGATGAGGACACATGAATCCAGACAAGGGGTATAGGCAAAAATGACAAAATTATTTTATTAAAAATAAAGTCAAAAACAAAAGTGTCCAATAGTGCATCAAAAATTCAATAAATAAATAATCCATAAAATTGTGATAGTAAAGGTTAAAATCCTATAAATAAATCAATTGAATCAAGGTTAAAACACTGCAGCAAGCAGTCTTCTAAAATGCAAGAGCCCCGGTGCATCCCTTTAAAACCAACGTTTCTCTGACTTATCCTTTTTGGATCTCACAGCATGGAGAGATGTCAACCAACAGGCGTAGACAATCTTCAGATCTGCTCATGTCCTCACTAACCATTCCTTGGCGTTCCATGGGGCATCCAGTCTCTTGACTCCCACTGTCCTTGTGGCCTTGTGGGGGAGTCCCTCAAGAGTAATTGTGTTGCTCCTGCTCCCATGCTCAACAGGAGCAACCCTCAGCCACCTCCAGCAAAGCCACTCACTCCCCTCCTGGGGATCCATTCCTGTCCACCTGCTTTCTTCACTTTTGCACCAGCTCTCTCTTGCTCTTGCCCTTCTCTCCATCCATTTACCTTCCGCTCTCTGTCAAACCTGCCTGTTCTTCCATTCTCCCATCTCTGCCATGTAGACTCCTTTTTATCTGTCCTCTCTAATTGGGTGCAGGTGTGACAAGCCACTCCACCTGTGTATGTGGCGCGATTGGCCAAGCAGCCCAACTGACCACTGAGTGAAACCCACTTCCGCACACCCACACCCAATTCCGAGTCTGAATGCTACCCAGGACTTGATTATTTATTTAAAAAATGCCCTGTGCCATGAACCACCTATGACATATCCACAAACAAAAAAGAAAGTACAAAATGTCATGTATTTTCTAAGATGAAAAGTTTAAATTCTAAATGAATATGTGGGAAACGGTTGTATGTTGCTTCTGGCTTGAAAAGAATTTAAGTAATTGTGTGAAGGATGTTCCTTGATATGGTACTGTAAGCAGGAAGTGTCAGGATTACTTGATTATTTGGTCAAGTCATGAATATCACAGTAATATTATCTTTATGTTTAGCTATCTGGACACACATATTCTGGGATCAGATATAATCTTTAATAACTAATAAATAAGTTACCATTTCAATTACTGATTGAACTAAAAGAAACATATAAAATGATTTTTTTTTCTTTAAAGCTTGTCATTAACACCTGTCTGAAATAAGAATCCCAAAGTCCATCTGTTAAGATTGTTGCTGCTAGAATTTCGGTAGGTCACCAACCAGGAAATTTGAAGTTGGCTTAAACTCTTTATGAAAAATTCTACAGGAAAACAGGACAAATCAGCCTGAGATTAACTTTTTGAGCAAGAATGATTTTAGGTCAAATATATGTAGCGATTATAAAACAAACAAAACAAAATTGCAATTTAGCTTTATCACAAAGCATACTTTTATTTACTTAACTTTATTGTTAAATAAAATTGCAAACTATTAATTTGAGGAATTACGAAAAAAAAGACATATAAACCTAAAATTAGAAAATTTAGGAAACATTACATAATATGTAACTTTATTTCTGACCCTAAACTGGATTAATCAGGTTTCAGAATGTTATATTGGTATATCAATTTCACTTACTTGTGGAGCTGATAACCATCCATACTTTTCCTCTTGTCTGTTCATATCTTGGTCAAAGGTGTAAAGATATTTGTATCGAAGTAGACCATTTTCTGCCAGATGAAATTGCCTCCTTGCATAATGATAACTTTCATTGTTTCCTTTTCTGGGAAAATCTAACCATTCTGGATGGCCAAATTCATTTCCTGTAAATAATAATATTTATGGAATATATTAAATTAAAGCAAGTATTATATTTAGACTTTTCATTAATACAGAACATTAATAATACAACAAGATTTGTTAGGAGGATTATGACAAAGAGACCAGGGTAACACCTGAAAGACAACAGACTATCCACAACTGTTAAACACATTTTATTATTTATTTAACAGTAGTATTACCCAAATACACCTTTGTTACAAAATTAAAATGATGTAACATCCATTCATCCATCCATCCATTCTATTCCGCTTATCCGAGGTCAGGTCGTAGGGGCAGCAGCTTGAGCAGAGATACCCAGACTTCCCTCTCCCCGGCCACTTCTTCTAGCTCTTCCGGGGGAATCCCAAGGCGATCCCAGGCCAGCCGAGAGACATAGTCCCTCCAGCGTGTCCTGGGTCTTCCCCTGGGCCTCCTCCCAGTTGGACGTGCCCGGAACACCTCACCAGGGAGGCGTCCAGAAGGCATCCTGATCAGATGCCCGAGCCACCTCATCTGACTCCTCTTGATGCGGAGGAGCAGCGGCTCTACTCTGCGCCCCTCCCGGATGACTGAGCTTCTCACCCTATCTTTAAGGGAAAGCCCAGACACCCTGCGGAGGAAACTCATTTCAGCCGCTTGTATTCTCGATCTCGTTCTTTCAGTCACTACCCATAGCTCATGACCATAGGTGAGGGTAGGAACGTAGATCGACTGGTAAATTGAGAGCTTCGCCTTGCGGCTCAGCTCCTTTTTCACCACGACAGACTGATGCAGAGCCCGCATCACTGCGGACGCCGCACCGATCCGTCTGTTGATCTTATGCTCCATTATTCCCTCACTCGTGAACAAGATCCCGAGATACTTGAACTCCTCCACTTGGGGCAGGATCTCGCTACCAACACTGAGAGGGCACTCCACCCTTTTCCGGCTGAGGACGGATTTGGAGGTGCTGATTCCCATCCCAGCCGCTTCACACTCAGATGCGAAATGATCCAGAGAGAGCTGAAGATCACGGCCTGATGAAGCAAACAGGACAACATCATCTGCAAAAAGCAGTGACCCAATCCTGAGTCCACCAAACCGGACCCCCTCAACGCCCTGGCTGTGCCTAGAAATTCTGTCCATAAAAGTTATGAACAGAATTGGTGACAAAGGGCAGCCCTGGCGAAGTCCAACTCTCACTGGAAACAGGTTCGACTTACTGCCGGCAATGTGGACCAAGCTCTGGCACCGATCGTACAGGGACCGAACAGCCCTTATCAGGGGGTCCGATACCCCATACTCTCGGAGTAACCCCCACGGGATTCCCCGAGGGACACGGTCGAATGCCTTTTC
The DNA here is from genome assembly GCF_900747795.2 of Erpetoichthys calabaricus. Taxonomy (NCBI): domain Eukaryota; kingdom Metazoa; phylum Chordata; class Cladistia; order Polypteriformes; family Polypteridae; genus Erpetoichthys; species Erpetoichthys calabaricus. The sequence goes on from NC_041397.2 coordinate 149,580,261, forward strand.
CAAGTCCACAAAACACATGTAGACTGGTTGGGTAAACTCCCATGCACCTCCAGGACTCTGCTAAGGGTGTAGAGCTGGTCCACTGTTCCGTGACCAGGACGAAAACCACACTGTTCCTCCTGAATCCGAGGCTCGACTATCCGACGGACCCTCCTCTCCAGGACCCCTGAATAGACTTTTCCAGGGAGGCTGAGGAGTGTGATCCCTCTGTAGTTGGAACACACCCTCCGGTCCCCTTTCTTAAAGAGGGGGACCACCACCCCAGTCTGCCAATCCAGAGGCACTGTCCCTGATGTCCATGCAATGTTGCAGAGACGTGTCATCCAAGACAGCCCTACAACATCCAGAGCCTTCAGGAACTCCGGGCGTATCTCATCCACCCCCGGGGCACTGCCACCAAGGAGTTTTTTGACCACCTCGGTGACCTCAGTCCCAGAGATGGGGGAGGCCACCTCTGAGTCCCCAGGCTCTGCTTCCTCATTGTTAGTGGGATTGAGGAGGTCTTCGAAGTACTCCCCCCACCGACCCACAACGTCCGAGTCAAGGTCAGCAGCGCACCATCCCCATCATATACGGTGTTGACACTGCACTGCTTCCCTCTCCTGAGACGCCGGATGGTGGACCAGAATCTCCTCGAAGCCGTCCGAAAGTCGTTCTCATGGCCTCCCAAAACTCCTCCCACACCCGAGATTTTGCCTCAGCAACCACCAAAGCCGCATTCCGCTTGGCCTGCCGGTACCTATCAGCTGCCTCCAGAGTCCCACAGGACAAGGGTCCTGTAGGACTCCTTCTTCAGCTTGACGGCATCCCTCACCGCATGTGTCCACCCACGGGTTCGGGGATTGCCGCCACAACAGGCACCCACCACCTTACGGCCACAGCTCCGGTCAGCCGCCTCAACAATAGAGGCACGGAACATGGCCCATTCGGACTCAATGTCCCCCACCTCCCTCGGGACATGGTCGAAATTCTGCCGGAGGTGGGAGTAGAAGCTACTTCTGACAGGGGGCTCTGCCGGACGTTCCCAGTAGACCCACACAACATGTTTGGGCCTACCAGGCCAGACTGTCATCCTCCCCCACCATCGAAGCCAACTCACCACAAGGTGGTGATCAGTTGACAGCTTCGCCCCTCTCTTCACCCAAGTGTCCAAGACATGTGGCCGCAAGTCCGACGACACGACCACAAAGTCGATCATCGAACTGAGGCCTAGGGTGTTCTGGTGCCAAGTGCACATATGAACACCCCTATGTTTGAACATGGTGTTCGTTATGGACAATCCCTGTCGAGCACAGAAGTCCAATAACGAAACACCACTCGGGTTCAGATCGGGGGGGCCATTCCTCCCAATCACGCCCTTCCTGGTCTCACTGTCATTGCCCACGTGAGCATTGAAGTCTCCCAGCAGAACGAAGGAGTCCCCAGAAGGTATGCCCTCTAGCACCCCCTCCAGGGACTCCAAAAAGGATGGGTATTCCAAACTGCTGTTCGGTGCATACGCACAAACAACAGTTAGGACCCGTCCCCCCACCCGAAGGCGAAGGGAGGCTACCCTCTCGTCCACCGGGGTAAACCCCAATGAACAGGCTCCAAGTCGGGGGGCAATAAGTATACCGACACCCGCTCTGCCCCTCTCACCGGGGGCAACTCCAGAGTGGTAGAGAGTCCAGCCTCTTTCAAGGAGATTGGTTCCAGAGTCCAAGCTGTGCGTCGAGGTGAGTCCGACTATATCTAGGATCTATATCTAGGTCGGAACCTCTTGACCTCGCGCACTAGCTCAGGCTCCTTCCCCTTCAGAGAGGTGACATTCCACGATCCAAGAGCCAGCTTCTGTAGCCAAGGATCGGACCGCCAAGGTCCCCGCCTTCGGCCACCATCCAACTCACACTGCACCCGACCTCCCTGGCCCCTCCCATAGGTGGTGAGCCCATGGGAAGGGGGACCCACGTTGCCTCTTCGGGTTGTGCCCGGCCGAGCCCCACCTCCAAGATGATGTAACAAAATTTTTAATTAATCCTTTTTAGGCAGGTGTCACACTATACAGTAGGTGTTTTCCAGGGACTTTTCAGGCATTGCCTTCATTTACATAACCTTAGTGATTTGCGGATAGTTGTGGAGTGATCTGATAACTGCCATTCATGTAGTGTAACATGCCCAGTTACTCAGTCATCGCACTCAGCAATAAGCCACAACAAAAGAAAAAAGTTTTAATTCTGTGTTAAATTGTTGGGTTGGCTTTCTTGTGTGTAAGAGTTGACAACAAAAGAGCCCTCAGCCAGAACTACAATTCATATAATGCAGTCAGGAGGAAAGTGTGAATTTTGGACAGTGCAAACAGAATAGAGGCTTGTACGTCCAAGGTCTTGTCTTTGTCATACCATGAAAGGGTGGACTGCAGCTGAACTTGCCAAACCTAGAAAATATTCACGCTGCCACAAGTGGTTCAATCACAAAACATTGTGCTACACAGCACACAGAAATGGTAATAAAAAAAAAAAATGGAAGGCCTCCAAAACCAAGCCAAAAACCAGCCCAGAATCCCCACAAGCCTACCCAGATTAGGTTCACTTCCAGGCATCCTGAGTAGCAGGCTTTGGCTTAAACTGGGTTAAATAGGAATTTGGCTTGAAAAATGCAAAACAAATGACAAAGTCCAGGAAAATACACAATTAGATTAGATTAACTTTATTAATCCATTGTGGAAATTCAGATAGATAGATAGATAGATAGATAGATAGATAGATAGATAGATAGATAGATAGATAGATAGATAGATAGATAGATAGATAAACTTTATTAATCCCAAGGGGAAATTCACACTCAGCAGAGAAACATAAAAAACAAGAATGCAAATACACAGTACAAATAATACAGCCAATCAATCAATCAATCAATCAGTCAATCAATCAATATAAATAAATGTATATTGTGCAGATGTTTCAAAATGAACTTAATGAGTACATTGGGAGAACCACTGAAGTGCTTGATAGCAGTGGGCTGAAAAGACCCCCAGAGGTGCTTCTTAGCACACCATGGTGGAATGAGCCTGTGGCTAAAAGTGCTACAAGACAGCGCCTCCTAGAGGGGATTTTTTATGATGGCATCCCATTTTGCCACCATCCTTTTTTCCACAGCATATTCCAGTGTGTTCAGAGTTCACTCTGTGATGTAGCAGGATTTCTTGATAAGTTTCTTCAGGCACTGTGCAGGTTTCTTCCCAGGAGACCACAACATAGAGCAATACACTGACTGACTATGGACTGATAGAACATTTTCAGCAGCTTGCTGCATACATCAAAAGACCTGAGATTCCTTAGTCTCTTTAGGAAGTACAGATCAACAATATATGAACAAAACAATATTAAAAGAAACAACTGAAACAAAGGAAATCCTACTGAATATTTACTGTAGATCACAACACTTTGCAAATTTAAAACTGTGCTGTGAAATACTGGAAAAGTAATGTAATCCATTACTTCCTAAAATTCTGAATTGTGCATTCTGACATCATCAAATCAATGAGACCCAGCACATTCAGTCTTTAAGTGTGGCATGCTCTTCACTACTCAGACAATGATTAAGAAGACTGAACTACTTAACTATATCAGAAAAAACTTAGAACAGCAGGATAGAAGAAACCTCTGGCCTGAGAATGAACTAAAATTGGCCAAAATTCATTTGTAGATTACTGTTTTGCAGTATGAAAATTTCACATTTGCAGTGCACATGTAAAGGCCTGACTAAGGCTATGTAATCAAGTTATTACATAGCCTTAACAGTAATTTAAATGGTACTGTATATATTGCTCATTTGGTATTCTACATTTGTATTCTATAAGATGGCGCTCAGGGTGAAAGGAGTTATATTTTAACAATTTTTTAATATTTATTTTTGGCTTGAAACTCTGCTGTTTGTGTTACTTAACTGATTAAACTTTGGAATTTTATGCAGACAGCTCACTAAGCCTGTTAGAGAATTGATTTTTACAGACCCCTTGTTTCAAAGGTTACATTTTATGTTTTACTTTTTATCTTGCACTGTCATATTGTCAAAATCTATAATCCCAGATGGCATTTAAGCTTTCTACTTGTGACTCTGCTCTCTTTTGCACGTGTCTTGTCAGAATGTCCTACAACATACAAGTTTGCTTACATTGGTAATGGATTCTCGGTCTGCACTGTCCTTCTACTGAGTTCTTAAATATTTAAACTCTGACAGCTTAACAGTAGAGCCAAAATCCAAAACAGAAAAATATAAAAGATACGAAAGAAACAAAAAAAAAATGCAAATTAAAATAACCGAGAATATTTTACAGTTTCTTTGCAGCAACATTTCCAACAGAGCCCCCACAATTAGACAAAGTACTAGGGCATTACAGACACACATACAGACTGGTAATCAATCATACCAGGCCAGTTTAGAGTTTATAGTGTATTTAAACAAACAAAAAATGTATATATAGACTGAGAGAATATGAATGCTTTACGATAATTTAAGTCAACCCTAAATTGTTAAAGCGATAAAGCAGGTTTTGTGAATTTCCCCTTGGGATTAATAAAGTATCTATCTACAAAGTTAAGGACTATGCTAAAAAGTACAATGAACATAGCCGAGTAGAAAAGACATTAGTGTTTTAAATCAAAGAACTGTTTGTATTCTCAATTCATACTCTAGCTATAAAGTAATTTGGCATTTGATATGTGGTAATTACAGAAATCCCAGGAGATTCTGTGATTTTTGCTCCAAGATAACAGTGAACCAAATAAATTTTAATCTGTGAGTGTGCCCTTTAATGGGCTATTGCTCACTTCTCTGCCTCTTGTTTTAGGATTATGCACTAGCTTTCTGTAATGCTATTGTGGGAAAAAAAAGCCAGATCTGGATGTGATAGATAAATGAATGAAAGGATGAGTAGGGTAAGACTCAGCAGGGGACACAGCTTTCATGTCTTTATCTAGAAGGCATCAGGAAGTGGTGGACAAGGGTAAGTAGTACACAGATGGTGCAGAAATGTTAAAATAGGCATTATAATATTGATAGACATACTGTGATCTAAATTATTTTTACTTAACCATTCTGTTGATTTTCATCCTTCATATTAAAATGCTGTGAGCCCAGACCACTAACCCATAATTTAATTTAAGCTTTATATCTGATGCTCTATCACTTTGAGCAGGAATAAAAAATGGAAATCGAAATACAACCAGCCATCTTTTTATGTTCTGTGGAAAGGGGTAACAAAGCATGAAACCATAAGAAAAAAAACAAATACACAGAGAAGAGATGTAATGTGTGAGATTTAAACAGGGATAGTGTTTAATAATTTATTGCAGAGTATAAAAAGGATCCAAGCTTTGCTTTAATAAAACATTGGCTTTTTCCCCCTTGGGTTACTTTGTCTTTTACAAGATTCAGTAACACTGGCAAGTGTTAGTTTAAATTCAACAAGTAGAGAATTAACTTACAGTGGTAACTGTTTATAAGGTAGCTTAGATGCAGCTCTCTGAGAAAACAGATCCTAGCTATCCATGCATTTTCAAAGTGAGTTTGTCTAATTCAGCAGCATCAGACAGATAACAAAACTCTTAAAGGGATATTACAAACTGTGTTGCAAATTATTGAAAGAACTGGCTATAGGGTGGCACCAAAAACTTTACCAAAGTTTTCTTGATGTGAGTTGCAGCAAGGGAGACATTAGTGACTTTTGCATATTGAACTAGATATCTGGGAGAAGCAAATGGCTCCAACTGTACAACAGATTTGAAATGTTTTGACCTTTTATCAATAAGCACCCTGCGGCTTCTCAGTCTAAGCAGGCACAGGTATATAATTACTATGCTACACTGTGTGAGTTCAAAATGGGAAATCAGTGTAATTACCAAACTATCAACACATTGGTAAGGGCTATATGAGGCCAAAGAGAGAAAAGAAATAGAATATCATGAGGGTTTATTATCTAATAAGTGCAACAACTTACATATTTCAAGTGATGATGGAGTCAACAGCACAAGGGAAGCAACTGCAGACAGGAGAAGGGACTCCTGGTACCTTAGAGCATGCTGTTCTCAGCTTTAAAGAATGGACAGGAAGCGTCCTACCCCTAGTCCCTTGGAGTTGGCCCAGTTCAGTGTGGTTGCTACAAAGGATTTGTAGTCTATACTACAAGGTTATAGGATCAAGGGGAATCACAAAGGGGATACCAGAAGAAAGAAGGTCAGTTCAACTCTAACCATTTGAGAGAAGGAATTCTGCCAAAGCTGTGGTAAGAAGATTTGTGACCATGAATTAACGTTTTTTTGGAACGTGTTATTGATTGCATTTTTGATTGCTTTGTGTTTCATTTATTGTAATACAGTCTTTAAGCTCAAAAAACTTAATAACAATAAAAAAATGTATATGCGGAAGGGTCTGATGAGATCACCGCCCAGAGATTTATAGCACAGACTATTCAATAGCCTGTTAAAGTGAATTATAAAGATGGGTAAGCATGGGTATGCACACACACTGTTTTACTCTACTAAAGGGCTATTCAATTACAAATTCAGTTGGGCCAGATTTTCCAATCATGAAATTTAACTGGGCCAGACATTTTCAGTGGCCAATAAGCAGCAGGTAATGACAAATTTTAAACCAACAAAAATGAATGTATTGAAAAAACAGTAAAGTTTATTCATTGTATCCCTTTTAAATGTGGTCTCATCTGACACAAGCAAAAAACAACAATAAAAGGAGTTATAACTGAACAGAATCTGACATAGTAGCAATACTTTTTTCCACTTTTGAAATAAAAAAATAAACATTCTGCTCACATCCAACCTAGACACATATCAAAGTGCATAAAATCAAAATATGCACAGTATTTGCAATAAGATTTGCTTCCCTTTAGAAATAAAATAAATATTTTGGTCATATATGACCCAGGCACATCACAAAGTGCATTTGACAGAATAAAAAAGAACTATCAATGTTATCAAAGCTATCAGTGCACAAACCCATAACATGTCGTAACAGTAACTATTGTATTAATACAATGGCTACTGGTGCACAAACCCATAACATGTCGTAACAGTAACTATTGTATTAATACAATGGCTACTGTACACTGAGTGAACAAAGGCTAATTTTAAATCACCGAATGTGTGATTAGGCATGGGGCATTGTCACATATCCCACATAATGTTGATATTGTGACGTATCTTGCAACTGCATGGGTTGTGGGGTGTGGAGTTTTGGGGGAAAGCACTTTGTGAGGACTCAGAGTGCCTCCCTAGAGAGAGCTGAGTGACAGGATCAGGGTGAGAGAAGAGCAAATGGAAAAAGAGCAGGAAGAGGCAGAAAAGCGAAAGGCTACTTTTTTTTTTTGCTGCCCCAGACAAGGAGGGGCAGGACACTGATTATATCACAGCACACCAAACAAAATGCTAGGTGGCATTTTTAAGATCCTTGACAGGACATCACAATATCATAGACAACTGCCACCACTTCTAGACATACAACAACAACATGCTGCATTGTAATAAATAATAATAATTCTTTACATATACATATATATATACTGTATATATACCCTGTATATATATATATATATATATATATATATACTGTGTGTGTATATATATATATATATATATATATATATATATATATATATATATATATATATATATATAGTGCTTTTCTCACTACTCAAAAAACTCTACAAACTGGAAGGACCCCAAACTCAAACTCATGATCTCCTTTTTGCGAGACAGCAACACTACCACTGCTCCACCTGCATGGATTTGGGGTTGAATGTTGCGTTCATGGTCTGTACTACTGTAGGAATTTATGTAGGAATTTTTGAAGGCTCGCAAAATGTGTTTTTTTTCATGTTTTCTCTGCGTTTGTGGTGTGACCTCAGACTGGGCCACGCAGAGTTTGCTTCTGTGCAGAATGTGGTCTGCGGGCCGCCACTTGAATCTGTTATTTAACTTTACTTCTTCAGGATTAAACAAGGAGATTTTTAAAGGGCATGCCATTCAAAGAGCTTGTGCTTTGGTTGTCTTGGTACCACCTACAGGTAAATAATGGATATATAAGTGGGTTGTTAAAAAGGGGTTTGTAATATCTTCAAATGTTCAAATTGTCACTTCAAAACATTGACACTGTACAATATTATAGCCTCCTGCAGGGAAGGAGATGGAGAGATGTTTGGGGATTTCGAATAATTAGAAGCTCTACTCATGTACCATGGCAAATGTCTACACAGGGTGGTTGCAGAAAAGTGCAAGGCATTTTAGATCAGAATACAGGAGTTTGTTTTGCTGTCTTACAGATTACTGCAACCCAGCACACATAGTGGTATTTGGTAATGTTATTATGATGATTCAAAAGTGATTCACTCATGATGCTGTATTGACATGAACATCTAAAATTAGATCTGCTTCACCATAAAATAGATTTGAATAAATATCTGCTAAAAGAAAACCAGAATTTACTAATTACTTTTACTAATCCTGAAACATTGTCTTCAGTTGTTCTCTTTCTAACATCTTCTGAACAAAAAAGGCGAGGCAGGGTTATAGAAAAAAAAAAATAACACTCTGTTTATTCGTGGCAAGGCTTAGCTACAGCGCTGAGCTTTGATTGTAATATAAGATGTGCATGCAGGAGGACAATAGGACTAGCTTTTTTTTAAAAAATAAGGCACTGCTTTGGTATATTGTATAATCAGTTTATTTTAGATTTATTATCTTGTGTACACAGTAAAATTACACTCCTATTTGTTTGTAAGCTGCGCTTGAAGTGGAAACAAATTACTGACAGTATGCTGCTCAGAGTCAGCATCCTGTTCCTCTGCCCAGTTCATTATTACTTTTACACAATGGGACTCAACGTTGGAGGTCAGAGAATTTATATAATAGTATATGATATTGAGGCAGTGTCCTCTTCAGTCTATGAGTGCTGTGATACACTAATGTTCAATTGAAGGTTAGGGGTCTTCTTGAAGCTTCGAGTGCCCACTTCAAGCACTGCCTACAAGACCAAATAAGCACCACCACACCGCCAATTTACTTGTCTGGCACCTGAATCACACTGCATAGGTGATATAAAATATAACACCACAAGGACAGGCTCCGGCTGTCCCACGACCCAGCCCACGATAAGTCGGTTAGGAAAACAGATTGTGAATAAAAATTATTGTAATGCCAAGTTGCATTAGCCTGGAGATCAGTCACTTACAGTATGTGCTGACATTCCATCAAGGAACTGAGTGGATTCAGGAGACCCTTTAAAAGGGGGAAAGCCTGCCAAAGTGGCAGAAGAATGTCAACTTGTGTGGCCACGGTGAGCAATTATTTTAAGTATGTGTGACGATGTGGGTTCAGCTCCATACTCCTATCTTCAGTTCGGGAGCCCTTGAACCCAACACCGTCTGTAATGTCACCGATGAGCTAGACAGTGAGGCAATAATAGCAAGGGGATGGTACAAATGTGCAAAAGTGCTTTTATTCAACAATAATTCAAAAACAATGAGTGTTCAAATAAATAGTGCAGTGCTTTTCACAATTCAATAAATAAATAATCCATTAAAAACAAGTGAAAAGTGAAGGTTAAAAATACAAAACCGCAATCCTTTAAAACTCGGGTTCAAACGTTGTGCAGGAAGCAGTCTTTTAAAAAACAAATGCCAATGCCCGGTGCTTCTTTTAAACTAGCGTCTCACCTGCTTCTCCCGTTAGGGCCCTGCAGCAGGCGAGACGCTCTCTCTGCAGCTGACCTTCTCTCGCCACTACTTCTGCTATTGTCAGTCGCCTTACCGATCCTTGGCTCCAGTCGGCTCCCCCTGACAGTGACTTGGGATTCCCCAAAGACCAAGGCTCCCACGCTGGAGACACCACGTCCCAAGTTCTGACTCCCGCTGCCTTCCGCGGCCTTAAGCGGAGAGTCACTCGTCTCCCGGTCACTTCCGCCCTTCAAACTAAACTCTATGGAGTGACCACCTCTACTACTTACCCGGGTGTTGGCCAAACACCCAGGCTGCCTGCTCAGTTGCCGCGAGCCTGCTCTCGCTCGCTTTCCTGCACCCGCTGTCTCTCACTCGCTTGCTCAATTCCTGCTTCCTCATGTAACCTCCGGTTACTTTTCTTTGCTTCTTCCTCATTCCTTTTTTCTCTCCCTGACCGTCTCGGGCTTCTCTATATATAATGGACGTGGCAGCTGTGGCAATCAACAGTTCCCGGGATCAATTACACTGTGGACCATCCCTCACCTGTGCACTTAGGTGAGAAACGCCCGCAGCACGAATCCTCCCTTTGAGGATATTTCTGCAAATGTTAAGGAGAAGGTTAGGAGCATGTGCTAATACAGCACATTGCTGCACCCACCAGATGAGAAACCAACTCAGGATCCCAGATTAGGACCCAAGTGTAGCCACAGCCAAATGAAATTTTTTATTTACATCAGTGAAGTGTCCAGCCAATGGCAATGGATGATAACACTGACCATTGGCCTAGCCCTGTTGTCAAATATTTTGAATCCGAAAGGGGTATTCTATGGTAATGATTTTGTACGTGGGCAAAGATTAGATCTAGTGTGAATGCTTCTTGTTTAAAACCAAGGCAATCTGTATGCCACAAACTTTAAAAATCAAGTGAAGTAAAATATTGTATCCTGAATTGAATTTCGGATGCTGGAAAACACTATCCCTTTGTAGACATTTTTGCCCAGTCAACACGGAGTAGGATAAATGTACTTATTACGCCACATTTTAAAGATGAGCTGTAGAATTCTATTATGGCAGGACATCTTTCGATGCTGATACAAGGTCTAGCTGAACTTCAATATAAATGACAGAAGAAAATATTGCACTATGGAGGGAATCATATTGAGAACGAGATTGATAATGTGTGAGATAGCAGATTCTATACAGATGATTATAGATCAGTTGAATGCATTCTAAATGAACAATTAAACATCAGAAAGGTCTGTTTAAGATGTGCACCCAGAATCTTGACTAATGGAAGGAAGAAACACTGCATCTAATGTAATCTAAATGCAAGTTACTGAATTAAACTTAATTAAACTTAATGGCTTTGGTATCAGCAGCAGTTTATCAGGAAAGTGACAAGAAAAGCAGTGAGCAATACTTGTATTCCATATCTGAAGGGTCACCTTCCTAGAAGGCATCATACTAATAATAATTATAACAATAATAAAAATTATTTACATTTATATAGTGCTTTTCTCATTACTCAAAATGCTCTCCATGCAGGGAGGACGCCATAAGCAAACACATGATCATGAAGTAAAATCAGCTACACAGGAGTGGTTGCACAAACAAGATGTTACATGTTATTTGAGTGGCACTGAAGAGCTTCATGACTTTAAAACAAGTGTATACAGTGGGGAGAAAAAGTATTTAGTCAGCCACCAATTGTGCAAGTTCTCCCACTTAAAAAGATGAGAGAGGCCTGTAATTTTCATCATAGGTATACCTCAACTATGAGAGACAAAATGAGAAAAAAAAAATCCAGAAAATTGCATTGTCTGATTTTTAAAGAATTTATTTGCAAATTATGGTGGAAAATAATAACAAGCAAGATTTCTGGCTCTCACAGACCTGTAACTTCTTCTGTAAGTGGCTCCTCTGTCCTCCACTCGTTACCTGTATTAATGGCACCTGTTTGAACTCGTTATCAATATAAAAGACACCTGTCCTCAACCTTAAACAGTCACACTCCAAACTCCACTATGGCCAAGACCAAAGAGCTGTCAAAGGACACCAGAAACAAAATTGTAGACCTGCACCAGGCTGGGAAGACTGAACCTGCAATAGGTAAGCAGCTTGGTGTGAAGAAATCAACTGTGGGAGCAATTATTAGAAAATGGAAGACATACAAGACCACTGATAATCTCCCTCGATCTGGGGCTCCACGCAAGATTTCACCCCGTGGGGTCAAAATGATCACAAGAACCGTGAGCAAAAATCCCAGAACCACACGGGGGGACCTAGTGAATGACCTGCAGAGAGCTGGGACCAAAGTAACAAAGGCTACCATCAGTAACACACTACGCCGCCAGGGACTCAAATCCTGCAGTGCCAGACGTGTCCCCCTGCTTAAGCCAGTACATGTGCAGGCCTGTCTGAAGTTTGCTAGAGAGCATTTGGATGATCCAGAAGAAGATTGGGAGAATGTCATATGGTCAGATGAAAAAACTCTACTCGTCGTGTTTGGAGGAGAAAGAATGCTGAGTTGCATCCAAAGAACACCATAAATACTGTATAGCATGGGGGTGGAAACATCATGCTTTGGGGCTGTTTTTCTGCAAAGGGACCAGGACAACTGATCCATGTAAACGAAAGAATGAATGGGGCCATGTATCGTCAGATTTTAAGTGAAAACCTCCTTACATCAGCAAGGGCATTGAAGATGAAACATGTCCGGGTCTTTCAGCATGACAATGATCCCAAACACACCGCCCGGGTAACGAAGGAGTGGCTTCGTAAGAAGCATTTCAAGGTCCTGGAGTGGCCTAGCCAGTCTCCAGATCTCAACCCCATAGAAAATCTTTGGAGGGAGTTGAAAGTCCGTGTTGCCCAGCGACAGCCACAAAACATCACTGCTCTAGAGGAGATCTGCATGGAGGAATGGGCCAAAATACCAGCAACAGTGTGTGAAAACCTTGTGAAGACTTACAGAAAACGTTTGACCTCTGTCATTGCCAAAAAAGGGTATATAACAAAGTATTGAGATGAACTTTTGTTATTGACCAAATACTTTTTTTCCACCATAATTTGCAAATAAATTCTTAAAAAATCAGACAATGTGATTTTCTGGATTTTTTTTCTCATTTTGTCTATCATAGTTGAGGTATACCTATGATGAAAATTACAGGCCTCTCTCATCTGTTTAAGTGGGAGAACTTGCATAATTGGTGGCTAAATACTTTTTTGCCCCACTGTACATGTTGTACACATACATATTATATGCTCATTATGTACAATGAGTGAAGCTCCATGGAAGGTAGTTGTTTCTAAGATGCCAAAATTATCATGGTGCTGCCACTAATAATTTGCACCTAACAAAAGTCACTTAGATTATATGTCTTGTTCTTTCTAACATTTAAATATGCAGATATACCTTTCTTTTGTGCCACACTTTGACTTGACTTAACACTGTCATGAAAAAGAGTCTTAAACATAACAAAAATGAATTGATGCCTTCAAAATATCCAGGAAAGCAGGCCAGGACCTTCACTGGCCAGCCCAGAAGAGAGTCACTCAATCCAGTTTACTTCGGAAATATGACAGCTGGCTTCAGCCTGGCTAGGTCCCAAAATGTGCAAAATGCTTAATAAAGTTCAAAAGGTACTTAGTGTCCCAAAATGCCTCACAAGAGGGAGAAGCTGAGCAAAAACTCTAGCTTGTGACCAAAAAGGTAACAAAGAATCTTTATAAATGAAAGATATTTATTTTTGAAAAAAGGAATAACTTAAAAAATGATCAAAGTGCAAAAAAAAAAAAGGTAAAACAATTTGCCTAAAACGCAATCCATGTGTAACCAAGTCCTAATCCACTAATCCAAATATTGCAATGCAAACACTGTAGCAAAAATATCAAGAAACTGACAAAAGCAAAGAAAATAGCGATATTCACTCATAAAACTCTAAATGACTTAAGTGAAAATGCTACCTGAGCTCCTGATTCTCTGCCATAAAAAGCCAGGGAGAGCTCAGTAGTGCTTATGTCAGGGTGGCCCCACCTCTTGGGGAACCACCCACAAAGAACATGGAGCATGGGTAAACTTAAAGGGACAGTACACAATCCAATATTAAACACAATTAACAGTAATAACATAAAATAAGAAAAATAATAATTTAAAATTAAAAACACTAACAAAACATAAAATATGTAAGAATTCACAGTGTTACATACAAATATGTCTGCCATGGGCACTGGGGAAGAAATGTCTAACTTCAGTACCCTAGTAAAGAACAGTTTTCCAAGGTGAGCAAACTTCCACTGATAAAAAAAGAAAACACATTGTCTTGCTAACATTGAGATTCATATGTAGATAAACCGTTATTTTATAGATCTCAGGGAAGAACTGCTGTTTTATTGCAGCCTATACTGTAAATATTAATAGCAGTCAGATAAACAAAAAAACTGTATACTTAAACTCGTGTACCTAGTAAAGGTAATTACATAAATAAAACACTATTGTGTAGTTTACATACAGTATACTAGTATTCACCATTTAAACTATATTCAACAATTCTGTAGATATGAACTTACTTTGCCAATAATATTTTAGAAGAACACTGTTTCTTTCAAAAGAAGTGTAAATCAGTAGTGAATTTTAAAGATCCACACAGTAATGTTGTGTTTTCTTTTTATATTTTGTTTTTTCATTTGAATATAATCTGGCAAAAACATACTGAGTACCAATTCAAAAAATGCCATAAAAGATGGTATGGTTTTCTGAACTATTTTATATGCTCCTTTCTTCATCTTCTGTAATTATATCATATTAATGTAAAATCACTGAAAATCTGAAAGATCATATACATTATTCTCCATACACTATTATGCATTTTTGTTATCTTGTACTTATTAGTGGCAAACAACTGAAAATTCATACTGTTATGATTAAACAAGATTTTGTCTTTGCACAACAAACAATATCTTAATTAATTATGATTAGCCTGTCTTTAAACGCTTCATGTACCTAGATTCGAGTACTGTTAATTTAACAATGCAAACAGCAGATGCAGGTTTACCGAGTTTTATTACTCTAATACAAATTAATTCAAAAATCTGTTCTGCCACACTTCCTTCTGCAGTATGTAGTAGGTGTTTTATAAACTCATCACATTTTAATGTCTAATATAATACCACATGTTAAATACAGCAGCTGGTGCAATGTTTATTAATTATCCAAGGAAAAAAGATTGATATGCATTCTATGTAACACTGAACCCTATATATGCATATGGATAATCACTTCTGATAATTGAAAAATGGTTCATCAGCAGTGTACAATTTAAGGTGCATGAAACATATTTTGCTAATGATGTAACATGAAGGATTTGCCACTTGTGCTGTGCATAACTTCTAATCAAAAGTCGTAAGATGGACCTACTGGATATAATGAAGAATATTACTTGAATAAAAATTTAAATACAATGGCTTTATAGTAACCCCAATGAAAGTAAAAGGTACTGTACATAATGAGTTGAATTCCTAAAAGTATTTAGAAAATTATAAACATATTCATGAAGTCAAAAACTACTATTTTGATGCAAATCATGCCAGTTATGCCCCAAAAAAGCATGGTATATTTGGAGATACTAGGTTATTAGGGTGCTACCCATATTACCCCAGGTCTATTATTTGTATGGGGCACACAGAGTCATTGATAGATATAAAAATCCTTTTCACATAGGGAAATGAGAAAATAAAATTAATTACACCTTGCTAAAATTCAAAAAGACTAAGTTTGGCACAAAGGCACCTTAGGGGATGTTTTTGGAGTAGATATACAGTAAATAAGAAGGAAAGCTTGGATATCTACACTGTTCCAAAAATTATGGGAACATTTAATCAGCACAGCCTAACACTAAGTCAATTAAGCTTCAGGGATATCACTTCTGTCCAGTTAAGAAGCAAAGAAGCATAAACAATCGTGAATCAACTTCACCTGCTTTTGTGCAAATGAAAGTGACAACAGGTGCACCAGAGAGGCAACAGCAACAGAACCCCCAAAAACGGAATGTTTTTTCAGGTGGTGGCCACATGCAACTGCTCTCTCCTTATCCTTCCTGATGGATTCTTCTCTAGTTTTGCATTTTGCTAGTGTCCTTGTCACTACTGGCATGAGTTGGTACTTGGCAGCTGATTCAGATTGCACAGGTAGTCCAGCTCCTTCAGGATGGCACATCCATACGTGCCATTGTGAGAAGGTTTGCTGTGTCTCCCAGCACAATCTCAAGAGCACAGAGTAGATACCAGGAGATGGGCCATTACACGAGGAGAGTTGAATAGGGAAGTAGATGGGCATCAACCCAGCAGCAGGACCGATATCTGCTCTTTTGAGTGAGGAGGAACAGGAGGAGCACTGCTGGAGTCTTACAAAATTACCTCCAGCTGGCTATTGGTGTGAATGCTTCTGACCAAACTGTCAAAATCAGACTCCACAAGAGTGGCAGGAGGGCCCAACGTTCTCTAGTGGAACCAGGGCTCACAGAAAATCACAGAGGAGCTCAATTGGCATTCACCAGAGAATACCATAATTGGCAGCTCCACCATTAGTGCCCTGTTCTCTTCATGGATGAGAGCAGGTTCACACTGAGTACGTGATAGACATGGAATAGCCTGCAGATGCCGTAGTAAACATTATGCAGCCTGCAACATCATCTAGCATGACCTGTTTGGTGGTGGGTCAGTGATGGTCTGGACATTCCATATCCTTTGAGGGTCACACAGATCTCCACATGCTAAGCAATGGTACCCTGACTACTGTTAGGTAACAGGATGAAACATACTCAGAGCCATTGTCAGACCTTACACTGGTACAGTGGACAATGCTCTGCTTCATGTGACCACAGTGCGTAGGCAGTTCCTGGATGATGAATGCATTGATGCCATTGACTGACCTGTACATTCCCAATCCTGAATCCATTAGAGAACCTGTAGGACATTATGCATTGGTGCATCTGATGCCATCTTGTAGTGCCGCAGATTGTCCAGGAGCTCACTGATGCCCTGATCCAGGTCTTGTAGGTGATCCCCCAGGACACTATCCGCCATCTCATCAGGAGCATGCCCAGATGTTGTTGGGAGTGCATACAGGCATGTGCTATTATTCTGGGTGTGGTGTAAATTTATAATTCATCCATCCATCCATTATCCAACCCGCTATATCATAACTACAGGGTCACGGGGGTCTGCTGGAGCCAATCCCAGCCAACACAGGGTGCAAGGCAGGAAACAAACCCCGGGCAGGGCGCCAGCCCACCGCAGAGCACGCACACACACACACACACACAATTTAGAATCACCAATGCACCTAACCTGCATGTCTTTGGACTGTGGGAGGAAACTGGAGCACCCGGAGGAAACCCACACAGACACGGGGAGAACATGCAAACTCCACGCAGGAAGGACTCGGGAAGCGAACCCAGTTCTCGTAACTGCGAGGCAGCAGCGCTACCCACTGCGCAACCGTGCCACCCTTAAATTTATAATTAAATTTGATAATTTTTAAAGTTAAAAAGCAATTTAAATATTTTAATGTCAGGAAAATTTTACAAGACAATTAAAATTCATAGTGTTCAAACTTAAGCTATGTATAATGCACTGTGCATTATTTTTGACTCTTACAGTAATTACTATCTCTGCCCAAAAGAAAAAGCATTCATTGAATTTGAACGAAGACAAATGTATTCATTTAATGTTCTTCCCAATTCCAGACATGTTGGCTAAGTGACTGCGTTGAGTTTGCAGCGATATCATGAATATTTCATCTTGGTTTCTAGTTTCTTAACATCCTAAACATCCTAAAAGTGACTGTACATTAAATGTTGCATTATAAATTTAAATAGTATTTAAACCACTGTAAAAACTAATTTGTCTTTAAAATTAGCTCATGGAATACACTATGACAATCAGGAGGTCATAGAAATTATAGATTATTTATTATATACCACAGAGAACAAAAACACAGTTAGAGTAAAGTATTTTTGAATGTAAACTGCACTGCTGTCTCTTACAATTTTTGACTTATATGGAATTCTGACTTTTCTCAGTCTCAAAGAAAAGACAAATCAGCATGTTTTCTTTTTATAATATTTTAACCTTCATTCAATATGATATAAATGTCTCAGCTGGAGAGAGTAAAAAAAAGAAGAGCTTTTAACACATAAAGTTCTTTTTATAAGTCCATGAACTGTCAAAAAGCTTCTAACATGTTCTGCTCTTAAAAATGCTGAGTCCCTGCTGAATGCTCATTTAATGATTTTTTTTTTTTTTTAAAGAATGCCTTCTTTCACCTACAGTACACTCCCATTTGTAAACACTATATTAAGGTGCCATAAAAATGAATTCTTGAAAGAATTACCAAGAAATAAAAACAAAATAAAATTGCATTAATTGATATATTTGAATTGCATGAAGAGCACAACAGCTAGAAATTTCAGTTGTGAAGTAAAATAACAGTTTTTACGTTTAATGGAAAATATTTTACAAAAAAAAGGTGCGACATCAAACATGTTAATTAAACTACAAGTACATTGAGATCAAAAAAACACTTAGTAATCTGATTTCACAAAGAAGAGTGGAAATGAAACACATAATTAAACTGAAGAAACCTGAGTTACAAAGAACATGAATGTACCACAAGAACAATTCTTTAATCCTCAAATACACTGCATAGAACTTTCTTGGAATAATTATTGGACATTGGTGATTGTAAAAAATGAATGTTTGTGAAAGCAATGTGATCATCAGTTTTTATTGACTGTTTCTTAAAAAATTGTAATGTCTAAGCATATGCTTTAAGTTGCACTACATTGTTACCCCCAAAAGACACATTTGTTTAATTCTATGAAACAGGAAAGAAACATTCTACATTACTAAACATTATAAAAAATTACTCAAGATCTACTACAATATACAAAGCCATAATTACTGAAAGGAAGCTTTAACCTGTTATAAAATATGTGTTTAGGTCAGGGCCTGTGGTAAATTTGTAATTTTGTGTTACTATTATTTATAATATTGACAGAAATGATAGCATTCACTCACTCATCAGTGATATGGTTGTCATCATATCTAAAAACCCCTATGAACTGGGTTTAGAATATGGTCACTGTGCCTTTTGTTTGCTGTAAATGGACACTGAAGGAGGTTGATATCTGGCCTAGAGAACTTTTGCTCCAGTATCCCTCTGGAGTGTCAGGAATCAGGTAAAGGTTAGCAAAACACAATTTGGTTTCATCCCTGGGAGGGGAGCAACAGATGCAATCCTTGTTGTTAGGCAAATGCAGGAAAAATAGTATAAGGGAAAAAAGCTACATTATGCATTTGTAGATATGGAGAAGGTATTTGACAAAGTGCCATGAGAGTTGGGAATTAAGAAAGTTAAGTGTAGGTGAGTGTGTAGCATCTGTAGTAATATCAATGTATGAGGAAGCACGTATGGTGGTCAGGACAACAGATGGGTACTGTTAAATTTGTGCAGTCAAGATGCACCAGAAATCCATTGTGAGTTTATTCCTTGTCATGACAGAGACAAGAGAAGAACATGAAAGACTGCTATGTGTTTTGCATACCAATGATTTTGTAATAATGGCAAAAAGTGAAGTAAAACAGGAAATGATGATACTGAAATGGAAAGCTAGTTTGGAGGCAAAAGGCCTTAAGGTGTATGAAGGAAAGACCAAGGTGATGGTTTGAGGCAAAATGGCAGGAGATATGGAAGAAGTGAGTGGTGTGTTTGATAAACTTTTTAGCAGAAACTTAATTTGATGCATAAGTAGTTTGAAATTGGAGCATAAAAGATATAGTGTCATAAAGTGTCTGTAGGTGGCATGTGTGACCTTTGTTTGTAGAAAGGGTGTGAGAAGGGTATAAAATGCTGATGTAGTCATTTTCAATTAGAAATCAACATTGTATTTGTTTTGGAGAAAACAGGGAATTTCTCTTATGCATTTGATGTACTGTTTTTATAGAAGTCTTGGTATATCAGTGATAACCAGGGTGAGAGTTGAATAGATTATGGTTAGCTTTCCCCCATTCTGATTTCAAAATGAGTCTCTCTGGCATTCATTTCATAAAAGTTTATGGAAGCTGAGTGAGAAGCAATACACACTATGGAAGTGAAACATGGCTGAAGAAAGTAGAACATGAAGCAAAGTTGTAAAAAATAGAAATGATAATGATCAGGTGGAATGTGTGGTATATCATAGTCAGAGGAAGATGAATGCTTAATTTTGAGAAAGAATTGTTGTGGAGACAGCAGTCATTTTGCCAGAAATGAAGAGGATGTTTAGGTGCACTACGATGGAGGTGGAGAAGATGAGGCCTAATAGGAGGTCAAAGAAGATGTGGTTGAAACTGAAGTCAGATGATAAGACAAATATGGGTGTCACCCCAAAGGATGCAAATGGGCAGCCTAGCTAAACTCAGAAAACAGCCATTAAAACATTGATGATGCTGATGACAAAAACTCCAATTCACTTTGATACGTGGACTCATAGAAAGCTTTTTTTTAAAGTGTGAAAGAAGACAGGAGAGAATGCAACAGTAAAGTCCTCAACTACTGACCTTTAAATTACCTCTATATCATTTGGCTTCTCATTTCTGCATCATTTTCATTTTGCAACAAAACAGCTTGAAATCGGTTGACAGATTCCCCAATAACAAGGGCACAGTTGTTTAGCATGAAATATGTCTTTGTTTCACACAGTAGACTTTTCACTATTTGCGTAGATTTTAGAAATTTATGTTATTTCTGTTCTTTATCTATATCTTAGATGGGCATAATATTCTATTTTTATGATGCATTCCAATGACTCATTAAGGTGACAACATTATCAATTCATTTCACTATAACTAAATTAGCTTTTCTCAGATTGTACTTTTACTTTGTACTCAGTGGTCTGCTCCTTTTTCTATTTCATATTCACTACTATTCTAAAATTGTTAAGGTAACTTGGCATGTACTGTGAATGCATATCTTGACTGACATTAGCCAAGTTCTAATCTTCTGTGGAGTTAACACAGTGTCAAAAAAGCCAAAATCAGAGCCTCTGTGTCTGTCATGTACGACATGTTTTTATCAAGGTTTTCATTTTGGATATGATCTGTGGTAACACAAACCCACCCACATTAGACCCAGAGACAGTCTCACTAGCCCAAATTTGAAAGTGCAATATTTTAAATTTGATAGTGAGAACAGGACTTTGTACAAGACAGAATTTTTAAATAATATTCATATTTAGATGAAAGATACTGAGGAGAAAACAAAAACAACAGAGCCTAATAAGATGAAATACAGGGTGAGTCAAAATTATGTTAACACTATTGGTACTACTATGTGTATACATATATACAATTTTTGTGGACAATTTTTGTGCCTCATATGGTACATGTGTTGAACATGATGGCGAACAGGTTGAGACATTCCTGTAAATCAACTTGCACATATGAAGTATGTTTTGTGAATACATTTTTTCTGCCATTCAAATGTCAACATAAATTTGAATCACCCTATATATGATGCTGAATGATGTAAAATTAAGTTAAGCTAAATAACTTGCATCAAATGATTAGGCTTACTTGTTCTTTGTAAATAAATCAGACTTCCAAACTTTCTTGGATATAGGAGACAGGCCAACTAGTGAAGAAAAGTCCTCATTTTAGATATACAGTAAGTTTCAAAGCACATTGTGCATATAGTCCTGTTTTATTCCTTGGAGAAAATTCATTAAGCAGCAGCAAACAATTTCAGCAAATACACAATTTGCATGCTAAAACTAGTAGCTGTTTGCCATAACACCTTGGGGGTAATCTGAAAACACTGAATTGATAAGCTTTCATGGCACTCTGCAAAGTTAGTAAACTAGACTCTCCATCATCTTATAGTTAATCGTACAAAAACCACATTCAAATTGGAAGATTTAAATTAGAAAAAATTAGACAAGAAACTCGTATTAAAAGACCAAAAGAAAATGGCACATTTAACTTCAGAATCCATCTTCCTGGTTATTATCAGCTATGTTATACGGCAAGCAACAAAAAACCTAATTAGAGTGTTATACTCCCCTCCTAAATTTAGCCTATGCTATTGAGAATTTAAGAATCACATCTTTATTTTCACTGTGCTGTAAATATGGCAACGTCCTTCGGATGAGATCGAGGTCCTCACTCTTTGTGGTATGTAAAGAACCCTGAGCCATCTTTCAAAAAGAGTTGGGATTATCCTAATGTCTTGGATAAACTGCCTCCCATGGCCTAGTCATTCTTACCCCCTAATCCTCTTTTTCTATTTGGCTATCACTCTCTCACCACTTCACACCTAATAGTTAATTTGTGGTGAGCATACTGGTGCAAAAATGGCTGCCGTCGCATCATTCAAATGGATATTGGTGGTGGTTGAAGTGGTTCCCATCTGTCTAAGCACATTGAGTAGCGAGAAAAGCACTATATAAATATTATAATTATAATTATTATTAAGTACAACAAATGCTTGATTTGGTTGGTGCAATATTACTTTAACCTAGAAAGCTTTTTAATAACATTTCCAAAATTTAAATGCACAAATCCTGGTGCATTTAGAACCAAACATAGAGCCAAAAGTGCTGTTCTAATCTATGAATGGTAGAATGCTAAGTGCAATATTAGTACAGTATCTGGTAATGAAACAATGCATAGTAATTTGACTAAACACAGTATTTTTGTTCCTTCTCCATGCAGTTTAATAAATAAAAATTCAGTACATTATATTTTCAACAGAAAGCAACACTTGGTCTAAAGGTTAGTTGTAAATTTTAAGTGCATCCAAAATGCAAGTTAAACCATTCAGACACTTTAATATTAGAGATGATTTCTTTACATTTCTATTTTTGATCACTACTACAACAATTTGAAGAAAAAAGATTTATCCTCAATGTAAATTAATATATTGTGGGTTATATTTACATAAGCTATTTTTTTTTTATCTTTTATTAAATTTATTAAAAACATATAACATTCCATACAATCAAGTCAAAACTTAACAAAACTAAATTCAAATCAACCCCCAACTATGAGAAATAGAGGAAGGCCAACAGCCAGAGTAAACCATTGAGAGTAGTAAAGAGAGAAAAGAGTCTTTTTCCCCAATATAAATGCTTATACTAAAATATCATTGATTAGGTCCTGTCAGATTTTAAAAATGTTTTGAACAGATCCTCTAAGTGAGAATTTGATTTTTTCCAACTTCAAATAGTATATAAGCTCAGTTATCCATTGACTTAAAAGAGGTGAGTTAAGATTCTTCCAGTTGAGCAAGATAAGTCTACATGCCAATAGTGTAGTAAAGGCAATTACAGTTTGCTTGTTCTTCTCCAATTTAAGCCCATCTGTGAGTACATGAAACACAGCTGTTAATGGAGTAGTGACACCAAGGCTATTTTTTGATAGGCATTTAAAAAGTTTTGCCCAGAAAGATGTTAATTTGGTATGCATCCAAAACATGTAGCCTAATGAAGCTGGAATGAATGCAAAGTTTGCAGGTACAGTGGAACCTCGGTTCATGACCATAATTCGTTCCAAAACTCTGGTTGTAAACCAATTTGGTCGTGAACCAAAGCAATTTCCCCCATAGGATTGTATGTAAATACAATTAATCCGTTCCAGACCATACGAACTGTATGTAAATATATATATTTTTTAAGTTTTTAAGCACAAATATAGTTAATTAAACCATAGAATGCACAGTGTAATAGTAAACTAAATGTAAAAACATTGAATAACACTGAGAAAACCTTGAACAACAGAGAAAACTAACATTGCAAGAGTTTGCGCTATACTGCAGCCTTATGACATGATCGCTGTAAACTTTTTTTTTTTTTTTTTTTTTTTTTAGTTTTAAGTACAGGGGGGAAAAAAGGAACATTTGAGCAAATCCGAACTTTATTTAAAAGCCAACCATAAGCAACAAGAAAGTAACATTGCAGAAGTTCACGCTAATAGCATTACAACCCGATTGCTGTAAACACTCTTTTTAAATGAGTTTTAAGCACAGGGGGGGAAAAAAAGGAACATTTGAACAAATCCGAACTTTATATAAAAACCAACCATAAACCACCAAGAAAGTAACATTGCAGGAGTTCACGCTAATAGCCTTACAACCCGATTGGTGCAAACACTCTTTTTAAATGAGTTTTAAGCACAGGGAAAAAAATGAACATTTGAAAAAAGAGAAAAGTAACATTGCAACAATTCACGCTACAAACCGAAAAATGAACATTTGAAAAATCCGTAATACAAAAACTAACCATAAACCACCAAGAAAACTTACCTTGCATGAGTCGAGTTCTGGCATGAAGTGAGGAGGAACTGGGTGGAGAACAATCTGGTCTCGTCGCAGATGAAGACTTGTTGCGGGATGTAGCCTTCATCCTCCACTAATTTTGTGAAATTGTTCACGAATTCTTTCGCAGCTTCAGCGTCAGAACTAGCAGCCTCTCCATGCCTTACCACACTATGAATGCCACTTCTCTTGCGAAACTTTTCAATCCATCCTCTACTGGCTTTAAATTCCTCATTTTCGCCACTCGTTGAAGGGAAGTTTTGCAGCAAATCGCCATGAATCTTCCTGGCTTTCTCGCATAACATCGCCTCGCTTACGCTATCCCCTGCAAGTTGCTTCTCGTTTAGCCACAATAGCAACAGTTTCTCTTCCAGCACTTGAGGCCTCTGCCTGGTTAACACTGTAACTCCTTTTGCAACATCAGCTGCTTTAATAGATTCTTTCTGCTTTAGAATAGTCGAAATCGTAGATTTTGACTTCTTGTACTCGTCGGCAACATCAGTAACACGAACGGCACGGTCATACTTTTCAATAATTTCTTTCTTTAATTCGATTTCAATTTTCTGCAAAACTTTCTTCTCACCACTCTTCACTTGCTTAGAAGCCATGGTTAACTGCAAAAGCACACGAAATACTGTAGAGCACAAAGAGTTCACAGGTAAAGCACGCACGTCTGACTGAGAACAATGAACAGGGAGAAGCTGAACACGTGCTTAAATACAGTAATCGGTGCGTATGAACCGGAAAGGAAATGAAATAGAGCACAAAGAGTTCACAGCGAAAGCACGCACGCACGTTCAAGCACGCATGTCTGACCGAGAACAATGCAACACGTGAACCGAGGCAAAAGTTTGGCGAACTTTTTGGTCGTAAACCGATTTGAACGTGTACCGAGACGTTCATGAACCAAGGTTCCACTGTAATTGAAAGCTTTGCACATATGGAGCTAGAGTGAATTCTGTGCGTGGCTGCCTTCCACTCCATTTCTGAAATGTTGAGTAAAAAATTCTTTTCCAACTGTACTCTACGATCTTTAAAAGGAAGGAACTTTTTTTTATATATTATAGAAATGCTGCCTGAGTCCCCAAGACTGATCAATATCTCTACTGGAATAGAAAAAGTTAGGATGTGAGGAACATTTCTAATTTGGAGATAGTGAAAAATTGTGTTGATGGGAGACTAAATTTGTTATGTAAATGTTCACAGGATGCAAATACATTACTTACAGTATATAAAAATACTCTTAAGTGGTTTAATCCCATTCATTTTCCAAACATTAAAAACTGTGTAAGTTTGAGAGGGTGGAAAAAGGTGTTTATCATATTGAGTTTCCACAGATAAAATATTCTCTCCTTAAGTGCTTCCTACATTGGTTCCATATTCTGAGTGAATGAAGGAAAATTGGGATGTTAGTATATTGTCAATACCTTGTATTTACTGGTGTATAAAGCAAGGAATATAAAGAAGTACTGCAGGACTTCAGTTCTGTTGCAGACGAAAGTGTGTATTTTTCTGTGTGTGTCAAAGTCCAGGTTTTTATAGCTTGTATGTTTGCCGCCCAGTAATAAAATTGAAAATTAGGTAAAGCCATGCCACCTTCTGATCCAGGCAGGTCGTTGTAGGGTCGCCTTTTAAATGTATGGGTTTTTCGAATTCCAAATACAGTAAATGAGGTTATGATTGAATCTAATTAAAAAAAAATGTTAATGTATATGGGGATATTTTCAAATAGGAACAGAAGCTTAGGGAGGATATTCATCTTGACATTGTTAATTGTCCCTGGTAAATTAAGATGAAGGGTAGACCATCTATGGACGTCTTGTTTAATTGTATCCATGCAAACAGCAAAATTTTGTTGAAAAAGAGCTTTACATAAGCTATTTTAAGTAGAAAAGTTGCTTTTGATACATTTTGTGTGCAATCAGGTGACTTTATTTGGCAAAAACAAACCAACAAACTCTCAGAGGTATACAAAAAGAATATAATGCATTTTTGTTAGAAATAACACATTTTGTTATAAATATAATTGTATATTAAATTTGATTGCTTACCAATAAAATTTAGATAACCTTCTCCACCCAATGTTTGTGTAATGAATCTGATCATTTTGTGGAGCTGGATACCTCGATCAATGACTGGTGTTAGAGGAGACATGATGCTCATATTTGTATACATCTCTGAATCCATTAACCAGAAAGCCAGGGTTTTATCTCCAACGAGGGCCTGTATCAAAACAAATTAAAATTACATCTAATTTACAATTGAAAAAATGTGTATCACAAGCTACATTAAAATGAAAATTAATTAAATTTTAAGTCCCCCCAATAATGAATGCAGCTGCTGGTAGGTAAAGCAGAATCAAGCATGGGTCAAACATGTGCCTAAAGAAATTTCTAAGTCCAAAAGTTCATTTTAAAAGTTTTAGTGAAAATTCAAAGCAAACAGTTCACACAAGAATAAAGAAAAAGGTGGCTACACACGTAGAATAAAAGGCAAAAAAAATTTGGAAAAAATGTCTCTTCTCTAAACTCAGCTTTTCTTGTCAAACTTTAGTTGTTTTTATATGTAAAGGTGCTTTACTTCGCCTTCAGTATGCTCTAAATGTACAGCACTGGACGTTAAATAGAGCACATTGCGTTACATACTATTGGGCACGTTAAGGAACGGTTTAAAATCGTGTGCCCTCCATGCCTTACTTAGTCTGTAGTCAGAGGGACAAGAAATAGAATATACCAATTCAATTCAGCTTGTGGAGGTTATAAAAACCTCTCTTAAACTATGCCCCCTTTTTTATAGGCAAACATTTAACATAACCTAGCAAACACTTCTATCTACTTGACATAACCTAAATGACTAGCAAATGGCTCTTACAATGAAAATATAGTTGTATAATCGTTTAATTGTAGCTACCTTCCCCAGGATTTTCAGCTATCTTACAAAATATTTTATAGGGAGATTCTGAATCCAGTAGTATAAACCAGTAAAACTGAAAAGAGATTTCATATGGAAAAGCCCCTCTGCATTTTCTGAGATCTCTTGTGTAACTGTGACTCATCAGGTGTAACTACTAATTATAAGCACTACTAAGAGGCAGAGAGCTATAATTTCATTACATTTCTATATTATGTTTAGTCTAACCCACCTTTCAAAAGATAAAGCTCTATTTTTTATTTTCCTGTAACTGCACATAAATTCCTTATCAAACTAAAATCTCAGCATCCAAAATAATTCTAAATTAATTTCCTCAATAAAAATATAAATAATTTAACACAGAAATAATTTTATGTGTAAAAAAAGACAATTTAAATTTTATTTGAGGCACTAATTTTATATTTTTGATACAGATTATTTAATTAGACATAAATTAAATTATGCCTTTTAACTTAAATTGCCCACAAGTGTAAGAAGTATTTTAAGCACTAAAACATTATTCTCTGAATGCTCTGCAAATCCATTTTAAATAAAATCATCACTTTCACATCAACACTATAATGTCATATGCCTTTTAATATAAATACTGCTGCTACTAATTGATTTTTTTGCAAAAAGACATTTTAATATTTGACTCCAATCTTCAGTACCCCTATTTTTAACATAAAGAAGAAAAAAAAAGATCACATACTTTTTCTTTTCAAAATGATACACCAATCTCTTATTTACCAGTTATTCCACTGATGAAATATATACTTGAAGACAGGGTTATAAATATGAAAAATAATACATTTCCAGATGTAATAAAAAAAAAAACACTGCAGTAAACTCATCCATAGCAGCACTTGGGCACAAGATGGGAATCAATAAATTCTGTCCATTAGATTGGATATATACATACATAGATGTAATTAATAAAAAAATTATAGCATTTACCAAATAAGTGAATGGCACAAATGAAAAAAATAAGCAAAAGCCAACTGGCCGGAATTAAAGATAAATAAAATAATGCTGTGGGGCCCAGGACAATTGTGATAAAGCCAGGTCTAAATGCCTAGGCCAAATGGCCATCCGGCCTCACCCAGGACATTCTATAGACTACTGCACCCAAGAACCCCCACAGGACAGGGGCTGCAACTATCAACTGGTTTCCAAAGTTCACCTACAGTAGCTTGATTGCTAAACCTTTCAGAACGTAATGCTTAACTTTTATTCCTTCTACTCTGCTGCATTTTTAAAGTACTTTGATTTGTCCGTCCATCCATCCATCCATTATCCAACCCGCTATATCCTAACTAAAAAAAGTCTTCAAACAACATACAAAGCAGTTTGCTTTAAATGTAATATTATTTCTTTGTTTCTCATATTAATTGCAAAACATAAGAATTTCTAATAAATAATTAAATAAGGCAGTGTCCAGGATCAAATGAACATTAAACAGCTTCCTCCCTTTTGTGTAATCCAATAATTACTCCTTCAGTCTAAATACCTATTAATAATCTGTAATATTTTTCCATACATTTTTCCTCAGATTCTTTCCCAGCTATAGGCTCTTAATGTTCTGTTTTATAATATCTTTTATTTCTAGAGCAACAACATTTTTAATATCTCCACCTTCTATTGCTGATTTTGCCTTAAGGTCTGCCACTTAATTTCCACAACAGCAACAAAGATACAGACACACACATCAAAAATTACAATAAACATATAAACACACAGTTTTTATTATGATTGCCTGTAGTAACTGTCACATAATCTATTGGTGTGAATACCAATTTGGTCCTTTACCATTTTAAAGGTGTATTTCACTTCCTAGCACGTTTTCACCATGGATATTTATATTCCTCACTACTCCACCGTAACTTCAACTCTCTTTTCAATTACTTTACTACCAGATTTTAAGATTATTATTAATATTGGGGCCTGCTTGCTTTTTTACACTTCTTTTAAATATTCCCATGTCTTTATTGGCA
Organism: Erpetoichthys calabaricus; assembly: GCF_900747795.2. Classification (NCBI taxonomy): domain Eukaryota; kingdom Metazoa; phylum Chordata; class Cladistia; order Polypteriformes; family Polypteridae; genus Erpetoichthys; species Erpetoichthys calabaricus. Next base: position 149,609,224 of record NC_041397.2, read on the forward strand.
TCTATGTTATGTGCTTTTTCATTGCGTAACCCCTTATTCACTCAGGATTTTTTCCCATTATTGTACCTAAAGTTATATACCCAAAAATAAACAGCTATTATTCTGCTTATGTAATAAAGGGGCTGCAAATGGCTGAGAGTAGGGGGGTACAGCACTCCAAATTATTAAAGAAAGTATTTATATGATTAAACTCTAACACTTACCCTATCCCTTTGTTAACATCTATATCAGATATATAAAACACGAAAAAATATGCTTAAGGTATTTCTCTTCAAAAAAACCATTTATGATGCCCATCCCTGGAATCAATGTTCTTTTTTCTTCATCCTCTGATGAAGGAAACTCCACTGTAATTATGTTGTCGGACTTAAGTGCAGCATTTGACACCATTGACCATTCTATTTTACTGCACAGGCTAGAAAATGATGTTGGGCTTACAGGCACCATTCTCGCTTGGTTTAGTTCTTACTTATCAAATCAATTCCAATATGTACAGAAATGTGCTGACAGTACTCCATCATTATACACAGAAGTTCAATATGGTGTTCCGCAGGGCTCAGTACTGGGACCTTTACTGTTTTCACTTTACATGCTTCCACTGGGCTCTACCATTAGGAAACATAATGTTAATTTTCACTCGTATGCAGATGACACCCAGTTATACCTTTCAATTAAATCAAATGAAGTTTCTCCGATGTTGTCTTTAATTAGTTGTGTTAGCGAATTAAAGGAGTGGATGAATGAGAACTACTTGTCTTTAAATAAAGATAAAACAGAGATGTTAATTGTTGGAGGGAATGACACTGATCATAACAATATTTTGTCATCATTTAACTCAGTTGTAATCCCAATTAATTTTACTGAATCAGCCCGCAATCTAGGAGTTATCTTTGACTCTAGCATGTCATTTAAAGTGCATATTGCAAAGTTGTCCAAAACATGTTTCTTCCATCTTAAAAATGTTAGAAAATTAAGGCGCTTTCTAAATAAACAGGATTCTGAGAAATTAATTCATGCATTTATCTCTAGTAGGATTGACTACTGTAATGCAGTGTTCACTGGATGTTCAAACTGTTCTCTATACAGCCTCCAGTTAATCCAAAATGCAGCTGCAAGAATTATTACAAGAACAAGAAAATACGAACACATAACTCCAGTTCTTAAATCCTTACACTGGCTCCTGGTTAAGTTTAGGGCAGATTTAAAAATCCTCCTTTTAACATATAAAGCATTAAATGGCCAAGGTCCGGCTTACTTGTCTGAACTTATTATGACTTACAAACCAGAGCGCACATTAAGATCTCAAGATGCCGGTCTGCTTATGGTCCCAAGGATTAATAAAATAACAATGGGAGGTAGAGCTTCTAGTTACAGAGCCCCTAAACTGTGGAATGGTCTGCCTGCTACTATAAGGGATGCCCCTTCGGTCTCAGCTTTTAAATCCCAGCTGAAGACTCACTATTTCAGTTCAGCATATTCTGACTAGAGCTTCTGATTAACTGTACAGACTGCATCTCTGTTGTTAGTCATTAGCACTAAAACATAAGTAACATGATAGTTATAATTTGTTAGTAACTCTCACCTCTTCTGTTTCTCTTCTCGGTATTTAAATGTGGCACTTGGTGCCACGGCCCACCTGCCAAGTTGTTTTGCCTGCCTAAGGTAAAGTCAACCCTGATGGAGGATCGCAGGAATTGTGGGAAAGAGGGGTCCTTTCATCGGATTGGCTGGCCCAGCACTGTTTCAGCCGTGGAATGGCCAAATGGGGGAGGCCAATGGGACTCAAAAAATATCCAAATCTTATTATATGATATCATTTACTTTTAAATTCTGCTCCGTACTTCTAAAATTTTTATTTTTTTTATTTTACTTCTAAAATAACTTTTTATTTTATACTGTATTTAGGATTTGTTCTGTTCTGTGTATTGTATTGTATTGACCCCCTTCTTTTGACACCCACTGCACGCCCAGCCTACCTGGAAAGGGGTCTCTCTTTGAACTGCCTTTCCCAAGGTTTCTTCCATTTTTTCCTATAAGGTTTTTTTTGGGAGTTTTCCTTGTCTTCTTAGAGAGTCAAGGCTGGGGGGCTGTCAAGAGGCAGGGCCTGTTAAAGCCCATTGCGGCACTTCCTGTGTGATTTTGGCCTATACAAAAATAAACTGTATTGTATTGTATTGAATTTTATGCCCCAGTCTCTCAGTTATCATTATGTCAAGTTTAAATGTCATATCCCATAGCCCCGCAAAGTTATACTGCTTGGCACACGATTTCCCCCCGTTTGGAAACATTTAGTCTCTTGCTCTCAAAAAAAGTATTGTAGTTATATTTTTTATTTGGAAAAAAAATATACATACACAGTATATACACACAAATAGACACACACAATAATATTTGTTGCTAGATTTAGCAACTTTTCAACTACCCTAGCAACTTTTTTTTATCAAAAAGCAACTAAGAACAAATGTAGCTATTTTTTAAAATTTGTTTAGCAACTTTCTGCAACTTTTGAATAGTGACTTAAACACTGAAATGCACACATTTACCCTTCTAAATGAAACAAAATATTTGCTGTGTGTTGATTTCTTATGCAACACTTTATCATTAGGTCAACAGTTTGTTCATATTGTACCTAAGGAACATCGCTAACCTGTAATGTCTAACATTAGGTTTGTGAAACCTTGACAGACTCTGACCGACTCAAACAGAAACCACTGCTAAGGTAAGACTGGACAAGAACCATTCTGAGGCAGGAATTTACTTTCGATAAATGTTTAATATACAGGCACAGGCAGTAACTGCAATCTTTTTTTTTCAGCACCACTTCAAAGATAATCAGCATGACTCATTCGAAGTTGTACAGTTAGAAGTATAGTAAAGAGAGGGAGTCAATACCTGAATTTAAAGGGTGGATGAAGCCAGTTGCTGGGGATGATTGTCAGGCATACTGCGCATACTGCAAATCAGATATGCTTGCAAAGATGTATGACATCAAAAAACATTATGCTTCAGCAAGTCATATAAATAAATCAAAACTATACCGCCCGCTATGCAGTCTACATTACCACAGTTCATGAAAAAACTGAATACCTGAAAAAGTGCTTAAGCTACTTTGACAATGGCCATTACTGAGCACTGTTCCCTTCTAGCATGTGACCGTTTAGGTATGGCTTGCAAAACTGCCTTTTCAGATTATGTGGCAGCAACAAACATCCAAATACGCCACACTGAATGTACAGAAATGATTAGGGGAGTACTAGCTCCTTATATTCTGAAAAGGTTAATATCAGATGTTGGAGATGAGAAGTTCAGTCTCCTTTTAAATGAGTCAACTGATGGCAGTGCCTCAAAATACCTAAACATAGTGCTTTGGTATTTTAGTGCTTAAAAAAGAACAGATATGTCCACATTTCTATGCTAGATCAATAGCAAAGTCAGTAATAGAGCTTCTTGAGAAGTGTCACCTTATGAAAAAAAAGCTTCATGGTATTGGCACTGCTAATGCGTCTGTGATGACATGGGTGCACAACGGAGTGCACAAAATTTTAAAGGAAGAATGGGTATTGCTTAATTTAATACTCATCCACTGTGTGTGCCATTCTTTACAATTGGCTGTCAGTGCAGCATCCAAAGAAACCATCCCTAGTAGTGTTGAGTACTTAAATAGGGAAACCTATGACTGGTTTTCATTTCCCCAAAATGGTGGGAGGCATATAAAACTGTGTATGCCACCATTAATTGTGGCCAGAAACCCCTGCAGATCACCAAAGAGTGTGCCACAAGTTGGCTTTTGATTGAGCCTGCAGTAAATTCTATATTGAACCAGTGGAAGAAACTGAAACTCCACTTTCTATTGACCAAGGCCAGTGAGCACTGCTACATGGCAGAGGTTCTCCATGCCATGTACATATACGAGGCCAACTATGTCTACCTGACATCCTTGAAATCAGTCTTGGTGGATGTGCAGACAGCAGTGAAGTCATCTGAGGGAGATGAAACAGAGCCTGTTAAGCTTTTGGACAATCTAGTATACTTCCTAATGTCAGTTTGCTACAGAGTAGTCAGCCCTCATGCAGAAATTTATGTCCTAAAAGATACCATTGACAGACATCTCAGTGTACCTTTTTGAGAGCACTGTGTCCTAACTTAGTCTTAAGCAGGAAGAATAAAACATAATTTGGAGATGGTGCATCAGCTACATTGTTGCTTTAAGCAAGGAGCTTCAAGCAAAACTCGCAGACAACCTAGAAACCTTGAGAAACATGTACTTGTTTAGTGTTAATGAAATGCTAAAGCACAATGAAGGCACTATTGAAATTATTAAAGTATCTAAGCTACTGTTATACCAGCTCCAAAACAATTGACAAACTTGTTTGCCAATGGAAAATCTGTTTAAGTGGGACTGAACTGAAAATACAATTGAGTTTTGGTCTGCACAACTACATTGACTCTTCTTGAGTAAATCCATTTGAAGAATGGTGCAACGCTGCACTTGCTGCCCTGTCCTTGCCACACTCAAATGCAGATGTTGAACGGCTGTTAAGTCAAATGAGTGTTGTGTTGTCAAGTCAAAGTTAAGAAACAGAATATCATTGGACACTCTCAGCTTTATACTCCTGGTGTGATATGGACTGAAGCTAGCTGGTTATAAACTACCAAATGAAGTTCTGTAGCAGTTTTGGCACCACAACAGCATATAGCTTTAATGCTAATCCATCTCTTCTGCTGGCTTCAGCTCACTGGCCAAGCAATTGGACAGTGAAGATGAAAGGATCCACTTGCCTATCTATGACCATAAATATGTATGCAAAATGTTTACAGGGTTTAACTAAAGTGGTTTACTCAGTTTCTCATTAATAACAATGATAAATTGTTAAATGAACAGATGTTAAATATTTAAGGAGTTTTTTTTAAATAAGAAATGATAAGGTCTTACAAAATTGTCATGTTTACATTATGTTTACAAATAAAACAGGCTATGTGATGATAAAACAACTTTAAACTAACAAATCTGGAATTATATTTTTTCTTAGGTACAGTTCATTTGAATAATTCATTTCATTTTAGTTTATTTGAGCAATTTCATGTTATTACGTCATCATGACATCTAATAACATTTAGAAACAAATTGATCTGCCAATAGAAATTTCCCATGAAAATTTGTTGGCAATGCTGCAACAAGTAAACACTTTTTAACTATGTATGCATAATTATGTACTCATCGAAAAGTTCTGGAAACAATTTCTGTTTCTCACTAGACATAGTGAAACGTCATGTTGGGGTGTTTGGGCTGCAATTCTCCCATCGATTGTGCTGCAATTGCGAGCACAATTAGAAACAGGATAAAAATATTGTGCAGCATATTATATCCCTTCAGTGCCTGAGGCTCAGGCGGGGGGAAGTATACCATGAAGTAGGGAGCGGTTGAAATGACTTTTTTTCCCTCATGTGCTCGCGACACTGCAATGTGAGTGACGTGATACAGTCACATTCGATTAAAGGGGTTGTACAGAGGGTTTCCCACGTGAATTTGTGAGGTGCAGGGTGGCATGGCATGATTCAGTTACATTATATAGAACAGCTGTCCCTTGTGAAAGTTACTTCAGTGTGATTAAGCAACATTCGATTGTGGGGGAGTTAAGGGTGTACTCATGTGAAACTGCAAGCAGCAGCATGGCGCAGCATGATACAAAAACACTTGAGTGATGAGTGGTAACCACATTAAAGTTTGCACAGTGAGCCTTGGCTTGAGCTGGGACAACTTTTTGCCTGTGTTGAGCTCCGTCAAGGCGGGGGATGGAACAGCAGGCTGCTTGCTGCTTGTGCTGATTGACACATTTACAAAACAAAAGACGCTGATGGAGAGGTGCGAAGGGATTTTGGTGGGCAGGGATTATGAGTTTGTTCGTAGACTTCAGGGATTCTAGTGTTAATGGTCTTAACAGACCAAGGGATGCCCTTCACCTCAGAGATGTTGGCAAGTTACTCCAGCCAGGAGATCATGTTATTGTGCTCATTCCCACCTCAGATTCTAAACTTTTTGGCTCACTGGCAAGGCCCTTATGAAGTTAAACAGAGAAAAGGGCTGGTTGATTATTTGGTGAAACAGCCAAATTGTTGTTCAACTGAATGAATATACCATGTAAACCTGCTGAAGCTGTGTAAAGCAAGGGAGCCTGACCCTTCTCCGCTCAACCCCGATTTTTCTTTTCTTATGGAACACACCTTAACTTTGGCCCTAATTTGACAGGCCAGCAATGACAAGAGCTCGAAACATCTCTTCCTTGAGATGGTGTACAAATGACTCAGCAGGAAATCCCTGATTGTGTATGACATCATCACAGAGGCCTGGGGTTACTGTCCAAGAACACTGGTACAGACTCCCAGAGGCAAATCATGCAGAAGTGGAGCTCAAGATCCAGCGGAGGCTAGACCTAGGTGTTATAGAGCAGGGGTCCCCAACCCCCGGTCCGCGGCCGTCTGACAGCCGGGCCGCGAGAGAACTGCCGGCAACGGCGACTCACTCAGACTTTTCAGAACGCTTGGCGGGTGGTGCTTTGCAGCGGTGCAGAGAGAGGAGAGAGACCGAGGTGAGAGACTATTACAACAAAGTATTTTTATGGTCCCGACAGTTTCCCCATATGACATGAGTCTATAGAAATCACGTTACTACGAAGTACATTCAACAGATGCTTTCATTACAACGAAGTGACCTTGAAATGCTTGAACGAATCATCCACAGAGCAGTTAGATCTGTGGTTGCAGCTCAGTTGTACACGTTTGCACAATGATCCCCAAACAGAAACATTGTAAAAAAATCACTTTCTTCGAACTTTCCTCATACTGTTTTTTTTTTTTTTTTTTTTTTTTTGCTGTTTTTGTTTTCTGTGGTTTTCATTGATTACTTTTGCTTATTGCTTGTCAACATTTGAAAAACATCCATTGGAATTTAACTCATTGTCACCCTCCTATAGAAACGGCAGACACGAAAAAAAGATTGCAGTGTTAATGTTTGTGATGTGCAATCTGTTGGATTGGCAAATGTAAAGCATATGTCTTTGTTATATGCAAAAAAAGAAGAAAAATCTCAGATTGCAAATGTATGCGAACTGCTTAATAACTTTAATAATAATAGAAATGTTATGTAAATTGTGTATAAAACTGCCCCCCCCAAACTAACCATCATCAACCCCCCGGGCGGCCGGTGGAAAAATTTGCATCTAATAAAGTGGTCCTTGCTGTCAAAAAGGTTGGGGACCACTGTTATAGAGGAACGCTTTAGTCCCTGGTCTAGCCCCATCGTGCTGATCCCTAAGCCTGATGGGAGTTGGCGCTTTTGCAATGACTTCCGTCAGATTAATGAAATCTATCACTTTGACACATTTCCAATGCCTGCAGTGGACAAGCTCCTCAAGTGACTTGATAAAACTCAGTATCTTACCACCCTTGACATGATAACAGGGCACTGGTAAGTTCCTTTAATAGATTCTGCCAAGGAAAAGACCATGTTTAACACCCCTAGTGGACACTGATGATACCGTATCTTCCCATTTGGGTTGCACAGGGCCCCAGCGACCTTCGAGCACCTGATGGACAGAGTGCTTTGGCCCCACAACACCTATAGTGCTGACTACTTGGTTAACATCATTATCTATTCAGACACATGGGAGAAGCACATCTAGCAAGTTCGAGCTGTGCTCCTAAGTAATTCCGGACTCCAGATAAACCCTAAAAAGTGCTCTTCAAGCTAACGGAGGCTGAGAATATGGGCTATAGGCTATGGGTGGGTAGGGTTTACAAGCAGAATTTAAAAAGTGCCATTAAGTTTAACTTAAAGTCAAGCTACAATAGAAATTCACATATTGGAAAAGCCACATGTTCAGTATTGAAGTGCAGAAGGAAAAGAAAAAAAAAACTTTGTTAATGAAATTACAGGGATGACAATAAAAAATGTTTTCTAAAGAATCAAGAATTAATAAAAAAACAGCTAATATACAATAGGGCTATTTTCCTATCACATAAAAGATATCAGCACAAAATATTGTATGCACCTACTATGGAAATTTGCAAAAGTGTAATTGGCCTACGGTTGGCTTTTCTTTACCGCAGGATTGAGATTATTGGTAGTGATAATCAGGGAATATTAATGCCTTTAACAAGTAGGGTATTCCGATCAAATTAACATAATAAAGATTGCACTCTTCTGGCATCCATTTGTTCTAACATAGCAGTTTAACTTAAAATTTATAAGCCAATGTACAAACATTACTTTTTGTTTAGGATTTTCTAATGGTCATTATAGAGATAATCATGACACAATGTCTGGGGGTTATTAAAAGCCACATTTGTTTATGTAAGTTGCTGGTTTCAGTGAAAAACCATCACAAAATAAAACTGTAAAATCAAAATGCAATCTATTTGTATAAGTTATGTATTCTAAAAAAATGAATGCCACCTAAAAATGCTCACTTGGGGTGAGAGGCAACACCATTTGCACACTTTTCCAAAATTCATTAGCTGATCCTAGCCAAAATCTTTCACAAGACTTGCCACCAGTCTAGCACCCAGGCCAATGAATTTAAGATCTTGTTTAAGTGCTTGATCATATCTTTCACTCTCTCTCACACACATACACACCCTTTGCATAGCTTCCCAGGATGACTCCACTTCTCGTGACAGAATCTTTTATCCAGGTCTGTGTGGTCCCACCAGATTTTTCATCCCAAAATGCCACTGCTTTGTATACTCTTACTTGTATTCTGTTTCCCTGGCTTCAACTAAAACGGTGAAATGGCCATATCATTTCAAACTGACAGAAAGAGCTTTAAAAATAACAAACAAAAAATTCACCAATAACACTCACCTGATCATGACTTTCTGCATACGCAATACACTTTTCTCCATGCCTTCTGTTCACCAGTGTGTAAATGATATTACCCATATTCCAGTCTTCATCTTTCTTCTCCTTAAGAATCTGTAAGATTAGAAAATATAAATCAATTCTGTAGACATAAAACGATAACAAAAAAACACATTATGTTCTTCTCAATATTTTATTTAACAAACAGACATCATATGTATAATTTTAGAATCAAAGACTGTAGATTAAGACCGCAAGTGATTTTGTGTGATAACAATCCAAATCTTAAACAAAAATCAGCAGATGTCTCACACCTTGTCCAGTGAAGGGTGTAGCCAGCCAATCCCATACATTTTTACTCCACAACCATGTTTTAAACTCCAAATATAAATCCCACTACTGATATAATTCAATTGAAAGAAATTAGTATGACATAAGCTCAAATAATCTTAACCCTTACCATTCCTTTTTAAACATGCCCCACTTCTTTCAAAGATTGCAATAGTCCAAAGTAAGTGTCGATATGATAACTCTTTTCAAAAATATTTCAGAAGTATAAATGTAAGCCATATTTTCTGTTTATTTTATGAAATTTGATCTTATCTGTAAGTGACAAGATGTTTGAGAGACACTTGATTTTATTTACCTATTTTAATAGTAATAATAAGGTGAGAATCAAACAACAATTGGAAAGTATAACAAAAATAGAAAACTCTTAAAGCCTATTATTGCCATAAAAATAAATGGCTATGACATATTTAAATACATTTATATTATTTGAGAAAAAGTAGGTGAAGCCAAGTTAGAAGAAAACACAACTCATCTTTTTAGAAAGTCATTTTGTTAAAGTATTTTATAGACTCTTCTGTTCTTTTTTATTTTATTATTCTATTTTTACTCTGTAGCACTTTGGGATTGCTAAAATATAAAGTGCAATATAAATAAAATTTATTATTATTATTTATTATTATTATAATAACTGAAAAGTTATTTTTCTGTTAAAAAGTACACATTTTTCATAAAAAGGTGGTGAAGACAGCACAGAATATTGCCAACAACTAAGCTACCTTCTGTTCAAGATGTACATATAACACATGCTGACTTAGAAAGGCAAATGCTATTATAACTTTTTTGATTTGAATGGTAAAGGACAATTCACACTTGCTGAAGTGCATAACAATTTATGTGTATATACAAACACACACACACAAGTTTGTTGATGGGGTTAAAATTCACTGTCAAGTTAAGTTCAGATTCTGATTCTGCAATGTTCAAAACATCAAGAACAGTCAATTATAGCATGGTGTCTGACTGTGTCCCTGTGTATGGATGTCTAGGGAAAATCAATATTGATTTTCACATCTTAAAATTATAATTTTCATCAGAAAAGTATTGGTTTTTCTGTTGTTTGGAGCTCCTAGATGACTATATCACTGCAAAGATAGACCATTTTAGAACAAGTGGTTTCTGAGATATCTGCCCTGAATACCAACAACTATGTACAAAGGTGACTTCAGAAAAAAATATCTTCCTCAAAACAGGTTACCTTCTTACAGGCTCTATTATTTTTGGTCCAGGGTGGTCAATTATTTATCCTCATATGCTACAAAACAGTTTGAACTATATCCAATGATGACTACCAAAGAAAATGTTTAATTTATCCAGGATTGTTGTGATCTGCTCCTTTTAGTTGTGGAGCCAGGGCTATTGATTTGCAAAGTTTCTGCTAAAGTAACTTTTAAGATAAATTATTTAAATATACATGTATGCACACACTGAGGTGCGCACACACAAACACTTCTTAAAAGAGAATATAACTGACAGCTTGTTTACCCTACCAGAGCATATGCTTGGTGAATAGGAGAAATAAATGAACCCACACAAACACACATACCTAGATCTGTAAAGGTCAACATTAAGCCTCCCCATACCAATCTGTCTCTCTATGTAGATTGCTTATTTCAATATCCCCAATAAGTTAAAATTAGCAACACGGGTTTAAATTATTATACATTTATTTATTTACATATTGATTGATTGGCTGTATTATTTGTCCTATGCTGTATGCATGTGCCATTGCCTTGCAATAAGGAGAATGGGGTTTACATCCCATATGCTCCCTGTGTGGAGTTTGCATGTTCTCCATATGGCTGTGTAGGTTTCCTCAATGCATTCTGAAAAAGAAATGCAGGTTAGGTGGAAAGATGTCGCTAAATTGCCTCCTGATATGTGAGTGTGTTTTTGTACACCCTGCGATAGACTGGTGCTCTGTCGATGTGTTGCTCATGTGAATCATATTTCTCGATTTTTCCAAAAAAAGTTACATCCTTGATTTAGAATAAGAAATGGTTCTGCCAGAAAAAAAAATAAATGGAAAAACTGAAAACTAATTTCTGTAGACTTATTAGGTCTAAAAACACAGCTACCTCCAAATATGGTATATTGTCTGGTAGCTATGTTGGGTAGTAACATTATAGCTGAATTTTGATTTGTAACTACTGCAATCAAAACATCCCTGAAGGTCGAAGGACCAATTAATGGCACCAAGTAGATGCTGATTATGGAGGAAAACTTTCTTCTGCCCGCCAAAGACCTAGCACTAGAAGAAGGATTTGCCTTTTAGTATGACAATAATCCCAGGCCGAAAGCTACACTAACTGAAAAACTGCTCAACTACAGAATTATTTTCTATTCATGATACTCAAGATATGTCGACCTGACATATTTTATAAATTGGTTGGGGATATGCTCCAGTTGAGGTGAAAAAACAATGTCACTAGCAGTTTTTAAGATAGTCTTGTCACCGAAATTCTGCGTGTTGGCCAAAGTGATTGGCACAAAGTAAATTAGCATATTATTTTCTTGTGAAATCTCTAAGGTGGATCAGCTCCCTGGCTTTTAAAAATTCAGTTAGAAAAAGTGTGAAATTTTAAATTGCCAGTGCTGGTCTTTTATGTTTTTTTTTAACTTTACTGATCAAGCATCCTGTCACATTAAAAATGTATAGGTTTATAGTTATTTTGCTTGTGTCAATCGGAAGCATTTCAATTGATAGGTGTTAAATAAAATGCAGACATTCTGTTTAAAATTTCATTTTTTTTACCCTCCTCATATTCCACATGAAAACAAATTTTTCATCTCTTTAGAACAAACTTCAGTCTTCGGTTTTGTGGAATATATTGTATACATGTGAAAATGTAACATTCATGGCTTATTAAAAGTAAACATTGCTTGTATAGCTTGGCCACTACCGTTTGGCTCCATAGCTTTCAATTAAAATTTCTTTTACCTCTGTATCTTCTTTGTAACAACTCTGCTGCCTCTATAGGACTTTTAACCTCCAATTTGAAAGTCATATTCTGTCTTACTTTGGTGTAAAGCAATGTATTTGTTAAGAACCCATTAATGCCAAATAGCTGATCACGCTCAACCTCTCTTTCTTATACTACTTCTTTACTTTTTTTTTTTTTTTTTTTTTTTTTTAAGAATATTCATTGTCTGAGAATTAGATCATACACAAGATGTTATCAAAAGATCAAACCTCTCTTCTATTGCAGTGTGTGCAGGCTGTTATAGTTAATGGTCCTGAACAATAAGTAGTAATAGAGGATCATAATCTAGAATCTGTATTCTTTTATGAATTACATACGATTAAATAAAAAAATAGTCATTGCTTCATTTCAAATTACTGAAAAGTTCTAATCACAATAACTACAGTTTTGCTTTTCTTTTAGAGGAAAAAAATATAAAGTGTTTCAAGCTGAATATTTCAGAAATTAGCTGCTTGCTTCAGAATTCCTTGCTGAAGACCCTCATCAACAAATCCAGTAAAAATGTTATAATAAGTACATTCTCAGTCTTCTTTCCTCCTTTCTTTCTAAAAGTAAAATCCAAATTTTTGCAATATACCTACTTTACTTAAAGATGATTTTTTGCATAATGATAGCAAACCCAATAGTTATTTCAATTACTCATTTTTTAATGAATTCGAGAAGTGCTTCTCTATAATAGCTACATACAGCTTCAAATTATAATAATGTTATCTGTACGCTGATTTCATCATTTATTCCCTGAAAATGCCTTACAGTCAATGTATTATTTAGCAAAATTAGTTAATGTTCTGTGTAGGATATATGAGTCCGAAAGACAATGGCCATTTCACGAGATTCAGCTTCTTCATCTTGATTTACCGCTGTACTAGGTACAGAAAAAGAGCTTGATACACAGTGAATATTTCAGTAAAATCTTATTCATTTAGCTTTTTTTAGTTTGCCAAAATAAATCATAACAGTACATTAGCATTTTCATAAAAATTATATTATTTTAGTTTGCTTGTTTACAATTTGTATTTACCATTTTTTACTTCAAATATCAAAAAGTATGTCATTTGGCTAGGGGTGTCCACACTTTTATATGATAATGCAACTAAAATATTTTCCCCTTTATATGGAGTTTCTTACAGATCTACTGATATGCCTCATGTTTGCACTAAATAACTTCCAAAGCAGAGCAGATCTCCTCTGTAGTTAAAGAATATTTCTATTTTCTCAGTTTTGGTTTCATGTGTCAGCTTTCTGGCTACGGAGGTACAGTGGTTGGTAGCCTCTACCACAAAAGTCAAATAAAACTGTTTTGCTGATCTAAAAATACATGAACCCTCTAAAATATAAAAAGAAAAATTTGAAATTAAATCATCGATTGTACTTGATATTTAACTGCCAATGTAAACAACCAGTTGCCTTAATTGGTCAGGACATCCTGACATGATTTGATGTAACACAGTAAAAACAATAAAGCATGACCATGTGTATCATAATCAGCAAAAGTGATGACATTAAAAAAACAAAAACTTGTAAAAGTTTGTGGATCTCCCCTCATTTTCTTATTTATATTTCTTATTTCCTTCAAACAAACAATATTATGTGAAAAGATCCATGATATAGTGAAAACCAATTTAATAATTTTTTATCACACCTAGAATATAGTCTGAGAGCTTCTTAGCATTCCAGTGTTTATGTGCTAACCAAATGACACACGTAGCGACCAACATCTTTAACACCTCTCTACAACCAGGCTTTTGTTCCATCGTGTTTCAGAAGTCATCTCTGTCATACCAGTACCAAAGAACTCAACGGTTCCATGCATTCACTCCCATTATATGATTAAAAACTTTGAGAGACTTGCCAAGGCCCACATAATATTAAGACTCTGCCACATATTGGATCCGCTTCCAGTTTGCTTACCATCCTAATTGCTTCTTTGATGACACTTCAGTCATAGATAGATAGATAGATAGATAGATAGATAGATAGATAGATAGATAGATAGATAGATAGATAGATAGATAGATAGATAGATAGATAGATAGATAGATAGATAGATAGATAGATAGATAGATAGATAGATAGATAGATAGATAGATAGATAGATAGATAGATACTTTATTAATCCCAGGGGGAAATTCACATACTCCAGCAGCAAAAAATATTAAATTAAAGAGTGATAAAAAATGCAGGTAAAAAACAGACAATAACTTGAATAATGTTCAACGTTTACCCCCTCTGGTGGAATTGAAGAGTCGCATAGTTTGGGGGAGGAATGATCTTCTCAGTCTGTCAGTGGAGTAGGACAGTGACAGCAGTCCTGTCGCTGAAACTGCTCCTCTGTCTGGAGATGACACTGTTTAATGGATGTAGTGGATTCTCCATAATTGATAGGAGCCTGCTGAGTGCCCGTTGCTCTGCTACGGATGTCAAACCGTCCAGCTCTATGCCAACAATAGAGCCTGCCTTCCTCACCAGTTTGTCCAGGCGTGAGGCATCCTTCTTCTTAATGCTGCCTCCCCAGCACACCACTGCGTAGAAGAGGGCACTCGCCACAACCATCTGATAGACCATCTGCAGCATCTTACTGCAGATATTGAAGGATGCCAGTCTTCTAAGGAAGTACAGGCGGCTCTGTCCTTTCTTGCACAGAGAATCAGTATTGGCAGTCCAGTCCAATTTATCGTCCAGCTGCACTCCCAGGTATTTATAGGTCTGCACCCTCTGCACACAGTCACCTCTGATGATCACGGGGTCCATGAGGGGCCTGGGTCTCCTAAAATCCACCACCAGTTCCTTGGTTTTGCTGGTGTTCAGTTGTAGGTGGTTTAAGTCGCACCATTTAACAAAGTCCTTGATGAGGTTTCTATACTCCTCCTCCTGCCCACTCCTGATGCAGCCCACGATAGCAGTGTCGTCAGCAAACTTTTGCATGTGGCAGGACTCCGAGTTATATTGGAAGTCCGATGTATATAGGCTGAACAGGACCGGAGAAAGTACAGTCCCCTGCGGCGCTCCTGTGTTGCTGACCACAATGTCAGATCTGCAATTCCCGAGACGCACATACTGAGGTCTGTTTGTAAGATAGTCCACGATCCATGCCACCAGGTATGAATCTACTCCCATCTCTGTCAGCTTGTCCCTAAGGAGCAGAGGTTGGATGGTGTTGAAGGCACTAGAGAAGTCTAGAAACATAATTCTTACAGCGCCACTGCCTCTGTCCAAGTGGGAGAGGGATCGATGTAGCATATAGATGATGGCATCTTCCGCTCCCACCTTCTCCTGGTATGCGAACTGCAGAGGGTCGAGGGCGTGTTGGACCTGTGGCCTCAGGTGGTAAAGCAGCAGCTGCTCCATGGTCTTCATCACATGTGATGTTAGAGCGACAGGCCGGAAGTCATTCAGCTCACCAGGACGTGATACCTTTGGGACTGGGGTGATGCAAGATGTTTTCCAAAGCCTCGGGACTTTCCCCTGTTCCAGGCTCAGGTTGAAGATGAGCTGTAGAGGAACCCCCAGCTCTGATGCACAGACCTTCAGCAGTCGTGGCGATACTCCATCTGGACCTGCTGCTTTGCTGGCACGAAGTTTCCTCAGCTCTCTGCTCACTTGCGCTGCTGTAATTGTGGGTGGGGATGTCTCTCCTATGTTGGTATCAGCAGAAGGATGTGTAGAGAGTGCAGTACTCCGAGGTGAGAGTGGGTTAGGGTGGTCAAACCTGTTAAAGAAGATGTTCATTTGGTTTGCTCTCTTCACGTCTCTCTCGATGGTGGTACCCCGCTTCGAGCTGCAGCCAGTGATGATCTTCATCCCATCCCACACTTCCTTCATGCTGTTGTTCTGCAACTTCTGCTCCAGCTTTCTCCTGTACTGCTCCTTCGCCGCCCTGAGCTGGACTCGGAGTTCCTTCTGCACGCGCTTGAGCTCATGCTGATCACCGTCTTTAAAGGCCCATTTCTTCTGGTTCAAAAGGCCCTTGATGTCACTTGTAATCCATGGCTTGTTGTTAGCATAGCAGCGTACAGTTCTTACTGGAACTACAGTGTCCATACAGAAGTTGATGTAGTCAGTAGTGCAGTCAACAACCTCCTCAATGTTCTCACTACGTGATCCCTGCAGGATATCCCAGTCTGTAGTTCCAAAACATTGTCTCAGAGAATTCTCAGCCTCCAGGGTCCACTTCCTGAATGATCGTGTGGTTACAGGTAGGACTCTCACTTTTGGTTTGTAGTGAGGCTGAAGCAGAACCAGGTTATGATCTCCTTTCTCAAGCGCAGCAGCGGGGTGGCACTGTATGCGTCTTTAACGTTTGCATACAGTAAATCAATAGTCTTATTTCCCCGGGTGCTGCAGTCCACATACTGGGAGAATGCAGGTAATGTTTTGTTGCATTTTATTTTATTGCACTTCATTTAAGCCTGGCTCTCACTTGGAGGGTAGAGACATGTTTTGCAGGTGCTATTCTTAAGATTTAAGCCCCACATTCAATAAAATAAATGGGCTCGGAAACTCCCATCAGTCTGAGCTGGAAAAAAATGCTATCTTTCTGAGCACTGGTGACCACCATGGCTGTGTTTTGAGTCCTCTACTCTTCATCCTGATTGACCCATGACTGTGACTGCACCTAGTACAACATGAAACACATCATTAAGCTCACGGATGACACAAATGTCATAGGCCCCATAAGTGATGATAATGAGATGGCTTACTGAAACTTGTAGACAGTTGTAAGAACAATAACCTGACCCTGAATGTCAATAAATAAAATTACATTACTGTTGAGTTCAAGAAAAACCATAACATTCACCTTCCCCTCTCTCTCAGCAGCTCTACTGTGGAGTCAGTCAGATGAGATAAGAAATGATTACTCCAGGACCCAACACACCTCCTCCCTTGTCAAGAATGGGCCATTTGGACTTCCACCAGCACATTAGAAGAGCTTGCATTTCTCCTCCCACCCTAATCTCCTTCAACAGAGACACTATAAAGAGTGTATTGATTACCAGCATCTCTATCATTATATGGGGACTGCACTGCCTCAGACCAGATATCCCTACACATAGTAGTGAGAGCAGCTGAGAAAATCATTGGCACATCTCTCCCTCTGATACAGGAACTCTATAACAAATGTTGCTAAAACAGAGCCATCAACATTATTAGAGTGTGCACTCACCCCAGCAATGGACTGCTTGCCCTTCTGCCCTCTGGTAAGAGATACCCAAGTATGCAGAGCAGAACTGACAGATTTCATAAAAGTTTTGACCCACATGTTTGATAACAGTGCTAGTCTGTTAATACAAATAATATATAATATATAACTTACTGTGCAATGTGGTAGTGACTGTCTGTTGTTTAATCTTATTGTTTAATCTTTATGTCCAGGCACTATTCAAGAAATGGATGTGGAGGTGGTCCATTCCTGCAAGTACTTGGGGATCCACATTAATGACAGGTTGGACCGGTCTTGACACACAGAGCAACTATATCAGAAAAGGCAGAGCAGACTCTTTTTCCTTAGGAGACTGCATTCCTTTAATATGAGAAGTAATATTCTTCACTTCTCCTATAACTCTGTGTGATTTTCTACACTGTGGTGTGTTGGGCTGGCAACATCATTTCAAGAGAGGCCCACCAAATCAATAAGCTAATTAAAAGGGCAGGCTCAGTTATAGGATGCGTTCTAGACCCCCTGGTGGTAGTAGCGAAGGAGACAATGAAAACAAAACTGAGTTCCATTGTGAACAATGCTGCACATCCTGTCTCTGACACACTAACACCGAGTACATTCGCCCAAAGAATTATTCAGCAGAAGTTTGTCAAGAAATGCAACTGGGGCTCCATTATACCAACAGCAATACGTCTGCATAATACCCCACAGCCAAGTGATGTTCTATCTATTCTTGTTGTTATTCTTGTTTATTTTTGCTGTCTATACTTGCACATAAGTGGGCTGGGTGATACAATTGCACTGTGCTGTGCACTGTTGTGTGTCACTTTGAATGACAAATAAAGTTAACCTTGAACCTAGAACCCATCTCCCTACTCAAGAGGTGTGGGTTTGATTCCCAACCATAGGTGCTGTCACTACAAAGTTTGCATGGACTTTCCTCCCATATTTTAAAGATATGTATGTTTGAATACCTAGCAACTAGAAATTGGTCAGGTGCAATATATGTTATCCAAAAACTCTGGAAAACTGTCTTCCCAGCAGCATAGCTAGTAAGGCTGCACTTTCCATTTCAGCGCAGTGTAGGTATTTAATTTAGTGGACTCATGTTAAGAAGTCATTAGGTTTAAATTTAATGCATTGTGATGATGTGTCTGCTGCCTCCAAATCAGGATATGACTATCTGAACTGCCAGCTACAGAAATTTATACTGACATGAGGACAGTGCTGCTTTAGACTTTTGCAAAATGTTTAATTGAAAAAGTTCTGCATTTTCTTTCAATTTGTGTAATGATTCTCCTTGCATTGTATGCTTTGGTTTGCCACATTTTCTTTTTTTCTTTTTATCATTTTTTAATAACTTTCTAGCAAATAATACAATTATAAATCACTTTTAATGAGAGGCTTTTATTATAATTGAAATTATACTCATATGTGTACTATACAGGAAATTGGAGAAATTGAGTCTTGAGGTCTCCCATACTTTAAATGTTTAAACATTATTAAGCAAATTTAGCCCATATGCTTTTTTATTGATGTGCCACAATTCTGATATACTTTTGCAGGAGTAGCGTTTCAGACTAGTCATGGTTCAGCTCTTTATGGGGTACATTCACTGGTTTAACAACTGGATTTATGTGTGTGTGTTTTAACTGAGCAATATCCCACATTAGCCTTGGTGCAGTTTTGCTTTATCTAATGTGAAGTATTATTTATAACTTAATATTAATTCAACAGCACATTAAGACCATTACTTTAGTAAGTTTGTTAGCTGCAATCAGCAGTTGGTTAAGCTGCAGAAGAGACATTCTTGATTTTTTCTGTTTATTTTTTCATGTATTTATTTACATTTTAATTTACTTTATGACTAGGTGTGCTACCCGTCTAAGAAGGGTTGAAATCTAAGTAATCAATGTAGACCTCAGTGTTAACGTTTGCAGTGCACCATCTATTGGAATGTATTTTATCGTGCATGTAGTAATAAAATGCATTGCACTTGTTTCTCCAACAGATGGCATATCATAAACATCTGTGGTAATAAAATACATCATTACAAATGTTTGTGATACACCACCTGTTGGAATGACAAATTCAATGCATTTTATCACTATAAATGTTTGCGATGCACAATCTGCATCACAATGAAATGACAGATACACAGACTCAAAGACATCCTTTTATTAAGACTGATTCCCCATTACTCAGAGCTGTGTGTTGATGTTCTGTACACATGAGCCCTGTGTGCTTATTGGTGGCTAGCTTACACACATGTTTTCAATTCAATCTGCATTTGGCTTCTCACAGTAGAAAATTACAGTGTTGCACTGCGCAGGATAGAATTCCGTTTGGTCTCATCTGTTGTTCATGCATTCTGAGGCATATTTCTTATGAATCAAAAATATTGTGGGTCTTATTTATATTGTAATTATGTGTCAACCCAACCTAAGCTGTGTTTGTTCCAGCATCACCAATGCTACCTCTGTGTGCATGTGTATTTACTTTCTTTCAAAGCAAAACAGAGGGACTAATTTTGTGTTTGGATTTCAAATTTGCCACTATCATTTAGTATTGGTTGGATCACCAGGTTTTGGGTTTGGGCTTTCTTTTCTTGCATTAACAGATTTCACTTGTTGCAAATGTTATGTGCAGTAAAATAGTCTGCAGAATGTACAATTACAATGCTCATTATACCTTTTGCTACACACTCTCCAACATGATGAAATTTTCTTTAAGTGTGTTCATGTCTGTAAGCTATCAAGTTATCTACACTTGTATGAGTGTGTGTGCCCTATGATGAGCTGTTGCCTTGCCCATACTTGGTTCACTTATCCCATCCAGTGATACTGGTAATTGCTCCCAACCATCCTAATCTGGATAAACAAATTAGAAAAAAAGACTGCATATGCCATCATTGGAAAGAGATCTCTCTGACAAAATTATGAAAATTGGACATTGTCAAATATCACAAATACAGAATTTGAGTAATACAACTTTGCTTTGGATAAAACAGCTGACATATGTACCTTCATATAACACAGAACTCTCCAATCTGGAGGCATTGGCTTAAAGGTATGAATAAAATAATGTAAATGGACTAGTAATTTCCACTGTTAAATGAATTTTGATAAAGCTGTTAGATGTGACAATACTACTACTAATTCTTCTAATCTTAACTAATTTAGTCATTGCAAAAGAAAGTCAGTTCCCAGCTACTAAAGCCCAAAATGTTCATTATCTAGTGAAATACATGTGTCATTCTGCTCTCATATGCAGAGATGTATTTAATTATATGTTCCATCCATTAAAGAATGGAGTTTCTGGTCATCTCAGAGAGGAATCTGGAAAAGGCAGTTGGCCAAGAGTTGTACATCTTGAATTTTCTTGAGCTGTGATTTAGATCTTGGCCAAATTCGCAAAACGGGACAGATGTGCTATCATGATGAAAGTAGAGTGCTACAATGATCTGTGCCCATATTTATTAAGTATCTCAGAATGATTCCTAGGAACTGCACTCAAAGTGTGACTAGTATAAGAGTTTATTATAACAATAATAATACTCAAAGAAGAAGTTGAAGGAATATTTAATTAGGTAGCATGCTGCATATAATTGTTACCACTTCGCAGCAACATCAAAAAATACTAATATAACGAACACCGAAATGGAAAGATAGACATATACACTGAATAAGAGTTTAGACCTATAACAGGAATATTTATTTAACAAAGAATGATCCACTCTTTCAAAAGAATCATCTTCCCACTGTTGTGTTCACGGGAAATGCCTCATAAAGTAACAGTTATGCTGAAACTGGCCATTGTGCTGTTTCTAAAGTCATGTTCACTCCTCTAGTATTTCTAATTGTCTCTCACTGTGCCATGATTCTCCTTATCTTCGGCAAGGCTCTATTTATTCAGTTCCCTAGGAATCTCTGTCTGCCTTAGCGAACCGTCTCATGTTTTCAAGCGGCAATGTAAATACTCCAAGGGTTCATGGTATCAGAGCTCAGCATACCTGTGTGGCATTCTGCTCTCAATTACTTGTCCAGCCCCGTTTATCTTTAGGGTAATTTGCTGGCCAGTACAGTGCAGTTTGCATCCATGACCACATGTGTGTTGATATTGTGACACTGTTTGTGATTCACGTATGTATGCTCATCCACACTTGGAGCAATGATATTTATGTGTATGCAGATTTGCATGCATGTAGTCTGCTTTAACACTACCTCACATGGAGTGGTGGGAACATGTAAGAATATGTGTACTACATCATGTGTTGTAAGGCTGAACAAATGTTGATGTAAAATTTGAGAAATGGTTGGTTGTGATATACCCAAATTTGACCAATTATTACACAATCTTTAAAGGAAAAGATGCAGAATATGTCCCTTTAAAGTCTTGTGAGTGAAGAGATTAGGTGATGGTGGTTGTTATTATCATAATCCATCTTCTCAGTTATCAATATTTTAAGATGTACAATTTCAATCATTCAAATGCATGCTTTTATACTGGTTCCTTGTCAGCCCCTTGTTAGCAATTGTGAAGTACTGCAGCTGGGCTCCCTTCCTGACACCTGGTCTAATTCATTATTTCCTTCAGCAGAATGAAACTGGGCAAGATTCATCTGAATCTGTTTAAAAGATATGACGCAGACATTTATGCATAGTTAGTAAAATCCAATCTTTTGTAACAGAGCAAGGTTAATAAACTGAAATAAAAAACGATCAGTATTCAAATAATGCAGGCTTTCTGAAAGAATGTACTGTTGTAAATTTTAAGACATACAAGATGTTGGCTTTCTTTAAGAAAAATAAGGACGCTCACACAAGTACTTAAAATGAAGAGGAAACCAACACTCCTGCCATAGGCCTTTTGTGTATAACACATTATGGACCACATTACACTTGTAAATTTGAATTATGGGAAGTTTATGAAAAATTCAAAACAACCTACTGAAGAGTTAAGTATAAAATGCATTATAGGAGATTATGTTCAATATGGTGTCCCGCAGGGCTCAGTACTGGGACCTTTACTGTTTTCACTTTACATGCTTCCACTGGGATCTCTCATTAGGAAACATAATGTTAATTTTCACTCGTATGCAGATGACACCCAGTTATACCTTTCTTTTAAATCAGATGAAGTTTCTCCAATGCTGTCTTTAATTAGTTGTGTTAGTGAATTAAAGGAGTGGATGAATAAGAACTACTTGTCTTTAAATACAGATAAAACAGAGATGATAATTGTTGGAGGGAATGATGCTGATCACAACAATATTTTGTCATCATTTAACTCAGTGGGAATCCCAGTCAATTTTACTGAATCAGCCCGCAATCTAGGAGTTATCTTTGACTCTAGCATGTCATTTAAAGCGCATATTACAAAGTTGTCCAAAACATGTTTCTTCCATCTTAAAAATGTTAGGAAATTAAGGCGCTTTTTAAATAAACAGGATTCTGAGAAACTAATTCATGCATTTATCTCTAGTAGGATTGACTACTGCAATGCGGTGTTCACTGGATGTTCAAACTGTTCTTTATACAGCCTCCAGTTAATCCAAAATGTGGCTGCGAGAATTATTACAAGAACAAGAAAATACGAACACATAACTCCAGTCCTTAAATCCTTACACTGGCTACCGGTTAAGTTTAGGGCAGATTTCAAAATCCTTCTTTTAACATATAAAGCATTAAATGGTCGAGGTCCGGCTTAATTAATAAAATAACAGTGGGAGGTCGAGCTTTTAGTTACAGGGCCCCTAAACTGTGGAATGGTCTGCCTGCTACTATAAGAGATGCCCCTTCGGTCTCAGCTTTTAAATCCCGGCTGAAGACTCACTACTTCAGTTTAGCATATCCTGACTAGAGCTGCTGATTAACTATACAGACTGTATCTCTGTTGTTAGTCATTAGCACTTAAACATAAGTAACATGACAGTTATAATTGTATACTAACCCTCACTTCATCGGATTGGCTGGCCCAGCACTGTTTCAGCCGTGGAATGGCCGAATGGGGGAGGCAGCTTGAAGGATGAGGTCTCCAGGACTCTACACAAATCCAAATCTTATCATGGGATATATCATCTACTGTTAAATTCTGCTCTGTACTTCTAAAATTTATATTTTTTATTTCTTACTATATTGAGGAATTGTTCTGTTCTGTGAACTGCATTGTATTGTATTGACCCCCTTCTTTTGACACCCACTGCACGCCCAACCTACCTGGAAAGGGGTCTCTCTTTGAACTGCCTTTCCCAAGGTTTCTTCCATTTTTTCCCTACAAGGTTTTTTTGGGAGTTTTTCCTTGTCTTCTTAGAGAGTCAAGGCTGGGGGGCTGTCAAGGGGCAGGGCCTGTTAAAGCCCATTGCGGCACTTCCTGTGTGATTTTGGGCTATACAAAAATAAACTGTATTGTATTGCATGTTTTATCATGATGTCTGTTTTTTGTGTCTCTCACCAACAATCACTGACAAAACCATTTTTGTTTCCTGGAACCTATGCATCGAAGTAAGACTACTTCAGTATATCCAAACCCCCTCAAAGGTCTCACACCATAGCTTCTGTTTTACTCAAACAAATGTCAGAAACTTAAATCTGGACATTAAGCCTTTGATCCAGAAGCTGTACAGAGTTGGATGTACCCCACCCTGGTGTGCAGTGGGTGGCCATATGCCTTTTGGACACGGTCTTGTGATATTTAATGGCTTCAGTTTGTCATTTATAGTTTTCAGAATTTCTGTAGATTCACAGAGAGCTCTGAACAAATACTTGTGGAATGTTTATTCAAATGAGAATTATACATAATGAAGGAAACATTACTGACCACAATTATTTCTATAACAACCACTAAAATGCCACTTGGAGTCATTAATGATCACAGAAAATCCTGGTACCATTCCAGGAGAGGTCTCTCTGGTGGTGTTCTTACATCCCCGAGTTGTTTTGGTAAATATAAGGATGGGAACCCTTGTAAGTGTCTGTGTTGCCAACCCTCAACTTACAAAACATTCAGAATCATGGATTAAGATAATGGTGCCTCCTTGGCATCTACGGTGTCTATAAAAAATATTCACCCTTTTGGAATTTTTATATTCTGTTATTATACAACAT
The DNA here is from genome assembly GCF_900747795.2 of Erpetoichthys calabaricus. NCBI lineage: Eukaryota > Metazoa > Chordata > Cladistia > Polypteriformes > Polypteridae > Erpetoichthys > Erpetoichthys calabaricus. The sequence goes on from NC_041397.2 coordinate 149,633,677, forward strand.
TGAATCAGGATTTAGTTTTGCTTTTTTTGACACTGATCAACAGAAAAAGACTTTTTAATGTCCAAGTGAATTAAGATCTCAGCAAAGTGGTCTAAATTAATTATAATTATAAAACACAAAATAATTGTTTGCATAAGTATTCACACAATGACACATCCAACTCATCACTAGTCCAGCCAATTGGTTTCAGAAGTCAAATAATTAGTTTAATGGGTATCACTTTTCTGTAGTGAAGGGGGTTCAATTGATTGTGGCATAAATGCTCCTGTATCTGGAAAGTCCAACTTGATGTGAATCAGTGTGGTGGCCTAACCCACGCAATGAAGACAAAAAAACAACCCAAGCAACTCTGTGAAAAGGTGGCTAAAAAACAAAAGTCAGGGGATGGATACAAGAAAATATCCATGTTACTGAAAATTGCTTGAAGTTCAGTTAAATCAAAAAGCAAGTGATTGTGGAAGAGCAACAGTAGTAACGAAGGCCACCAAGAGACTTATAAAGGACTAATAAGCTACAGTGACTGAGACTGGAGAGACATACCTTAGTGCTTCACCAGTCACAGGTTTATGAGAGGGGCAAAGAGAAAACCACCGAAAAAAAAAAATGCACATAACATCTCGGCTAGAGTTTTTGAGAAGGCACATGGGAGACTTTGAAGGTATTAGGTCTGATGAGACCAAAATTGAGGTTTTTGGCCAGACAAATGCCATATTTGGCGGATGCACATTATCAAAACACACCAACCTCACCATAAGGCATGGTTGTGGTACCATCATTCTGTGGGCTATTTCTTTTAAGGCTTGTGAAGGTAGACGGCATCAAAACAAAGGAAAGCCCTGGAGATAAACCTGATATAGTCAGAAACCTGTGCCTTAGGAAAATATTTGTTTTCCAGCAAGACAACAACTCAAAACATAAAGCCAAAGCTACAAATAAATGGCTTAAAAAGAAAAATGTTAATGTCCTGGAGTGGAACCCACGCAATGGAGTTAAGGTTTCATTCCAACTGAGAATCTGAGGATGGACATGAAAAATGCTGGTTACTCATGATCCCATTGCAACCTGACAGAACTTACACAAGTTTAGCAAAGAAGAATGGCAGAAAACTGCATCGACCAGATGTGCAAAGCTGATACAGACTTGTTCACTGTTGTGGCTGTCAAAGATGCATTTTCTAAATACTGACTTGAAGGAGATGAATACTTACATGATTAGTTATTTAGCATTACATATTTGTAATTAATGCAGACCACTTAGCAGAGATCTGCTTTCATTTTGCCATTAGAGTCTTTTTCTGTTAATTAATGTAAAAAAACACAAATTAAATCCACTATTATTCGATGTTGAACAATAAGAAAATGTGAAAATGTCCAAGGAGTGAATACCTCTTATAGGAACAATGTTTGTGTGTGGTGGGGGTGGTGGCAGCTCAGATACAGTACATACTTATTATATTGATTACTTGTTATTAATTTCCATTAATTGTAAATAAAATTTTAAAAATATCCAAAAATAAATGATGCCAGTTTATGTGTGTAGGCACACAAAACACAAGTACAATATTTACAAGTAAAGTAATTTTCTTTACATTCTCATCTTTGGCAAACCACCTTACAATTAAATTAACTGTGATGGTTCTATAAATTTGGATAATTTTAAATTCATACAGAAAGTACTGTATAATTCTACTTTGCTGTTTTAAGTGCTTTTCAATGAGGGAAGTTAATCCTTTGTAATTAGCAAAAGAATCTGTTTCCATCCCAGTGGGTGCTGTGATTGCAATATGCATTCAGCCATTTACTTTAAGCAGATTAATGCCTGGGCCTAAGGGGCATAATATGGAACCTGGTGAAACAGAAAGCAAACTACCACAGTCTTATTTATCCAACAATTGAAATTAGTAGAATATTTAAAGATGTCAAAATAAATGTGTGTTCTTGACTAAATATGTAATATCCTTATATAATATGTTATCTGTATATTAACTATAATTAAATATAGTTATGGGCCAACTTATTAAATACACCTACCATACATTGAACTAGATATGAACCTCTTTTGCCTCCAGTACAGCATAAACTCCTTGAGGCATGGTTTCAGCAAGATGCCAGAAATATCCTTTAAGGATAGCATTCCATAGTCCTATAGATTCTTCTGCCAAATATTCATGAATCTTGTTCCCATTTACCCCAAATGTGTACAAGTGGAATGAGATCTGGGGACTGCAAAGGCCATTAGAGAAAGCTGAAGGCATTTATCATGTTCATGCAACTAGCTTAAAAGATGCACACTTTATGACATGACACAGCATTTTGCTGGAAGTGGACATTTGAAAAATGGGTAGACTGTAAAATGAAATGGATATACATAGTCAACAACAATAATTAAAAACACTGTAGCGTTAAAAAAAAGCCTAATGTGTGCGAAGAATATTATAATATTCTGGCAAAATTTTGACTCCATCTTTTTACATGTTCCAGAGCCAATCAAGATTCAATAGAGCACACAACATTTTTTCAATTTTAACAAAAACATGACCACTGCAGGTTCATCTTCCTGTTCTTAGCTGACAAGAGTTGAACATGTCATGGTCTTCTAACAGCTGTAGCCAATCTGCTTCAGACTCTGACAGGTTTTGCAATTAGGGTTTCATTTCTGAAAATATTATTGTAAAGTGCTGTGTATTGTTCCCTTTCCGTTAACTTTATACACAATAGTGGTAGTTAATTATATAATGCCTTTCCAAAATTTTACTAAATAACAAATTCTACAGTGAAATTTTCCTCTCTGATATTTTGTTTCAAATCAATGAATTTTGAAAGTTTTTAGTTGTGATATTATTTTATGATAGAAAAATCCTACAGAGTATTCAGATTCTATTGTGATCTTCCACCAGTGAATCATTCAAACACTGTCTCTGTCACAGTTTATAGAATTTACTTGTTAAAACAAAGGTCAAAACAATTACTGATAATGCAAATACATAAACTAGAAAATGGGTACAAACCAATATTCTATTCTTTAAATGTCCCAGTGACAACTGTTGGTACAATTACTAGGAAGCAGAAGCTACCGTAAACTAAACAGACACTGTCTATAAAAGGTTGTCCTTCAAAATTCTAAATGTAAACAAAAGAAAACTTATGAGAAAAGTCACAGACAGGCAAACAATCAGTCTGAAGATGCTACAAAGTTGAGTAACTGAGACCAGACTAAAGGTGCACCTAACAATCACATTAAGAGCTCTGAGCATGGTACAAATTAAAGCTTTTAGTCAAAAAGAGCCATGTGAAAAAATGTCTGGAGTTTTCAAAAACTTGAGAAGAGCCAAGGAGAGTTGCAGCAAAAAGGTTTTGTGGTCAGATCAGACCACAGTGAAGCAGCAAACACTGTGGTAGATACAAGCAGCAATGAAATGACTTTGTCCACCGAAAAGCTTAAGTTTCTACAGAGTACTGTTAGCTATTTTATACAAAGTACTCTATGAACAGTTCTTTGTTACAAAAGATGAAAATTATATTGAAAAAAACCTTTCTTACAACTTACATGCTTTTGATCAATCACTTGAGAAGTCACAATGACTTTTGTACAATTTCTTTAACTTAAAAGTGCAATAAAAATGCTAGATTACCAGGTAAGGACTAGTCTATCTAAGCTACTTCATTAGCAGTAAATGACTAAAGTTCCACAAACTTCATCTTTTTGGAAAAATGCTAGCATTTCTGTTTTCATGTACGTTCAAATAAAAAAAAACTTCAGGTAACATGTCATTATTTCCATAATAAGATCAACTGCAAGGATGTTTTCTGATGAAGAAATTGATCTCATAGATCATCATAACATATTAATTCTTCCCTGGCTACATGTCCCGTAAGGTATGTTACATTTGTCATTGTGTATTCAAAATTACTATCAGTGTAAAAGTACCAACACTAAGACTGTATGCAGAATTTTAGACAACATCCACAACTGTCAAATGGCTGTATTTTATTAGATGTTTAGTGGATGCAGTGGATTCTCCATAATTGTTAGGAGCCTGCTGAGCACCCGTCGCTCTGCCATGGATGTCAAACTGTCCAACTCCATGCCTACAATAGAGCCTGCCTTCCTCACCAGATGTCCAGGCATGAGGCGTCCTTCTTTATGCTGCCTCCCCAGCACACCACTGTGTAGAAGAGGGCACTCGCCACAACCGTCTGATAGAACATCTGCAGCATCTTATTGCAGATGTTGAAGGACGCCAGTCTTCTAAGGAAGTATAGCCGGCTCTGTCCTCTCTTGCACAGAGAATCAGTATTGGCAGTCCAGTCCAATTTATCATCCAGCTTCACTCCCAGGTATTTATGGGTCTGTACCCTCTGCACAAAGTCACCTCTGATGATCACGGGGTCCAGGAGGGGCCTGGGCCTCCTAATATCCACCACCAGCTTCTTGGTTTTGCTGGTGTTCAGGTGTAGGTGGTTTGAGTCGCACCATTTAACAAAGTCCTTGATGAGGTTCCTATACTATAGTTGGAACACACCCTCCGGTCCCCTTTCTTAAAGAGGGGGACATCCACCCCAGTCTGCCAATCCAGAGGCACTGTCCCTGATGTCCATGCGATGTTGCAGAGGCGTGTCAACCAAGACAGTCCTACAACATCCAAAGCCTTGAGGAACTCCGAGCGTATCTCATCCACCCCTGGGGCCCTGCCACCAAGGAGTTTTTTGACCACCTCGGTGACCTCAGTCCCTGAGATGGAAGAGTCCACCTCCAAGTCCCCAGGCGCTGCTTCCTCATTGGGAGGCATGTTAGTGGGACTGAGGAGGTCTTTGAAGTACTCCCCCCACCAACCCACAACGTCCCAAGTCAAGGTCAGCAGCACAACATCCCCATCATACACAGTGTTGACACTGCACCACTTCCCCCTCCTGAGATGCCAGATGGTGGACCAGAATCTCCTCGAAGCCGTCTGGAAGTCGTTGTCCATGGCCTCCCCAAACTCCTCCCACGCCTGAGTTTTTGCCTCAGCAACCACTGAAGCCGCATTCCACTTGGCCTGCCGGTACCTATTAGCTGCATCCGGAGTCCCACAGGACTAAAAGTTCCTGTAGGAATCCCTCTTCAGCTTGACAGCATCCCTCACCGCCGGTGTCCACCAACGGGTTTGGGGATTGCCACCACGATAGGCACCGACCACCTTATGGCCACAGCTCTGGTCAGCTGCCTCAACAATAGAGGCACAGAACATGGCCCATTCGGACTCAATGTCCCCCACCTCCCTCTGGACGTAGTCAAAGTTCTGCCACAGGTGGGACTTGAAGCTACTTCTGACAGGGGACTCTGCCAGACATTCCCAGCAGACCCTCACAATACGTTTGGGCCTAACAGGCCTGACTGGCATCCTCCCCCACCATCGAAGCCAACTCACCACCAGGTGGTGATCAGTTGACAGCTCTGCCCCTCTCTTCGCCCGAGTGTCCAAGACATGTGGCCGCTAGTCCGATGACACGACCACAAAGTCGATCATCGAACTGAGGCCTAGGGTGTCCTGGTGGCAGGTGCACATATGGACACCCCTATGCCTGAACATGGTGTTCATTATGGACAATCCGTGACAAGCACAGAAGTCCAATAACAAAACACCACTCGGGTTCAGATCTTGGGGGGAGGGGGGAATTCCTCCCAATCACACTTTTCCAGGTCTCACTGTCATTGCCCATGTGAGCGTTGAAGTCTCCCAGCAGAACGAGAGAGTCCCCAGCAGGTGTGCCCCCTACAGGGACTCCAAAAAAGGGGGGTAATCTAGACTGCTGTTTGGCGCACATGCGCAAACAACAATTAGGACCCGTCCCCCCATCTGAAGGAGGAGGGAGGCTACCCTCTCATCTACTGGGGTGAACCCCAATGAACAGGCTCCAAGTAGGGGGAGCAATAAGTGTACTCACACCCGCTCGACACCTCTCGCCGGTGGCAACTCCAGAGTGGCAGAGAGTCCAGCCCCTCTCAAGAAGATGGTTCCAGAGTCTATGCTGTGCGTCGAGGTGAGCCCAACTATATCTAGCCGGAACCTCTTGACCTCGCGCACTAGCTCAGGCTCCTTCCCCTTCAGAGAGGTGACATTCCACATCCCAAGAGCCAGCTTCTGTAGCCGAGTATCAGACCGCCAAGGTCCCTGCCTTTCGGCCACCATGCAACTTACAATGCACCCAACCTCCTTGGTCCCTCCTACAGGTGGAGAGCCCATGGGAAGGGGGACCCACATTGCCTCTTCAGGCTGTGCCTGGCCGAGCCCCATGGGTGCAGGCCCGGCCACCAGACGCACGCCATCGAGCCAGGCCTGGCTCCAGAGGGGGGCCCTGGTGACCCGCGTCCGGGCAAGGGAAAATGCCATCCAAAGTTTTTCAGTTTGCCTTGGGTGGCCCTACCAGAGATAAGGTGGTGGCTCAAGGAGGAGAAGAATTAAATTAATTTTCGACGAGCATTTTATATAGCTTTTTTCACTTCATTAATCATTTTGAATATATTATAAAAAACATGTTCTCAAAACTAAGAAAGATTATGCTTTACAGAATGTTGTTAATGTTGTCAATTTACACACAAACCATGCTCATTCCTCCTCCATTTGTGATGCTATTTCCAATTATTTAGTGAACTTAATGACAACCTTCTAATGTACTGTCCCTGCCTCTCAGCAACAGTAGCCTAATAACCTAGTATGGGGCACTCATGTGATGCATGATGATGTACTGAATTTAACCAGGATGTCAGCCTCTGTCCTCCAAGTTCTATTTAATCATTTATGTGTCTAGTTTTATAGCTCCTGTTTACACTATGCTCCTGTCTAACCATATTGTCTCAGACGACTGCTTCTAGATTTACCAAATCCCCGACATCTTTATTTTGACTATGGTATGTTTTTTCTTAATACCTACTGTGTGATGTGTACTCTATCATTGTTAAATATATCATTTTATAAGGAAGGTCAGCCATAACAGTAATAAAGGGGATGCAATTATGTTTTTGGTTGTGCTGAACTGACAAAGGCTTGACAGATATATGCAATGTTAAACTGATATTTCTTTAATACAGTAATCCCTCCTCCATCGCGGGGGTTGCGTTCCAGAGCCACCCGCGAAATAAGAAAATCCGCGAAGTAGAAACCATATGTTTATATGGTTATTTTTATATTGTCATGCTTGGGTCACAGATTTGCGCAGAAACACAGGAGGTTGTAGAGAGACAGGAACGTTATTCAAACACTGCAAACAAACATTTGTCTCTTTTTCAAAAGTTTAAACTGTGCTCCATGACAAGACAGAGATGACAGTTCAGTCTCACAATTAAAAGAATGCAAACATATCTTCCTCTTCAAAGGAGCAAACAAATCAATAGTGCTGTTTGGCTTTTAAGTATGCGAAGCACCACGGCACAAAGCTGTTGAAGGCAGCAGCTCACACCCCCTCCGTCAGGAGCAGAGAGAGAGAGAGAGAGAGAGAGATAGAGAGAGACAGATAAAAAAATCAATACGTGCCCTTCGTGCTTTTAAGTATGCGAAGCACCGTTCAGCATGTCGTTTCAGGAAGCAGCTGCAGCTGCACAAAAGATAGCAACGTGAAGATAATCTTTCAGCATTTTTAGACGAGCGTCCGTATTGTCTAGGTGTGCGAACAGCCCCCCTGCTCACACCCCCCTACGTCAGCGCGAGAGAGAGAGAGAGAGAAAGTAAGTTGGGTAGCTTCTCAGCCATCTGCCAATAGCGTCCCTTGTATGAAATCAACTGGGCAAACCAACTGAGGAAGCACGTACCAGAAATTAAAAGACCCATTGTCCGCAGAAACCCACGAAGCAGTGAAAAATCCGCGATATATATTTAAATATGCTTACATATAAAATCCGCGATGGAGTGAAGCCGCGAAAGGCGAAGCGCGATATAGCGAGGGATTACTGTATACAAATCACATTTTTGTTCTTTTTAAGTATCAATATTATTGAATTGGTGAAGTTATTGGCCCATAGCCATTTTTAGTACATTTTTCTAAACAGTCAAATGACCTTCCTTTTACCTGTCTCTCCAAGCATGTTTCTAAATTTTTTTTATTAAATTATACATCAAAATGGCGCTTAACTTACAATATGCCCATAAAAGACATTTCTTCCAATTTTTAAAAATTTACATTGTAAATTTTGTGGCATGTTTTCTCCAACTTAAAACACCACTCATTCACATGTTTATTGTGAAAGACCCACAAGAAAATGTATCTGACATATAGAGATGTTGACAAATTTGTTGGTACCCCTCCATGAAAAAGAAGAATGCACAATTGTCTCTGAAACAATTTGAAATTGACAAAAATTATTGGCACCCATCACTGTTTATTCTGTATTTAACAAAAACAGACTTTGCTTTAGCATTCTGATTCAGGAGAATATTTCAAATAATAACACAAATGAAAATGTTATGGACAAAAATGATAGGACCATTAACCTAATATTGTGCTACAAAAAATTTAGAGGCAACCAGTGCAAACCAGTGATTCCTGTAGCTCTCAATGAGACTTCTGCATTTGTCAACGTGCAGTTTGGCCCACTATTTGTGAGCAAACTGCTCCAGCTGTGTTAGGTTTGAAGGGTCCCACTTCCAGACTGCATGTTTTAGTTCTTTCCATAGATGCTCAATAGGATTCAAATCAGGACTCATTTGCAGCCATTTCAATATAGTCTAATGTTCTGTTCTTAGCCATTAGATGCAGCAAAGCAGCCCCAAAACATAACTAAGTTTCCTCTATGTTTCATAATTTCATTTTTTCATCCGTGGACATAGAGCTTATGTGACTTGGCAAAAAGATCCAGTTCTGTCCAAAGCACATTTGCCCTAAAGAATTGCATTTTAGCAAATTCCTGTCTGGCTTTTTTAGTCTTCTACCATTGAGCCCACTGCCACTTGAAAAATGACAGATGGTGTGATCAGACACTGATGGACCTTGACCTTGGAGTTCATCTTATGCACCCTTGGAAATTGTCCTTGGATTTTTGTCTGCCATTCTCACTATCCTTCTGCCCATTTTGGGGTCGATTTTCATTTTGCGGCCACGTCCAGGGTGATTGGCTAGTCCCATGGACCTTAAACTTCTTCATAATATTTGCAACTGTTGTGACAGGAACATCAAGCTGCTTGGAGATGATCTTATAGCCTTTGCCTTTAACATGCTTGTCTATAAGTTTCTTTCTGATCTCCTCAGACAACTCTCTCATTTGCTTTTTCTGGTCTATGGGAACACACGATGATAAAACACAGCAGAGTGACTAGCTACTTTTCTCCATTTAAATAGGCTGAATGACTGAATACATAATTGGAGATATGTGCGATACTAATTAAAAAAAACAGCTAGTCACCCTAATCCAATAATTTATGATCTTTCCTAGGGGTACCAATAAAAGTGTCCAGGCCATTTTAGAATATCTTTGATGAATGAGCAGTGCTTTATCTCTTTTCACACTTGCTTTGCTTTACTTGGTGACATATCAAAGGTATAAAGGTATACATGGAGCAATTTGCTTTTCAATTTTATGAAAAAGGCGGCATACAGCACCTTTGCAATGAGCTGTAATGGTACCAACAAATTTGCCTACATCTGTATAAAGTAATGAAAATTGACAGATATTTCTACAATAAAACACTTTTTTTTTTTATAATGGATGATTAGATTACAGGGTGGTGTACTTCATAGTTGAAAACATAAGAAATTATACTTCTTTGCCCTCTCTGACCTAATTTAAACCAGTGCTTCAGTACATAAAATATTAAATAAGGTTTGGTAGATTATTTTGTTATATATTACAAAAAGGATGCGTTTTCACTTTGTATTTTATCTTTTAATGTCTAAAAATGACAGGTTATGAACAAAAATACCCAGAAACAGAAAAATATATAAGCTTATACCATCACCTACATTGCAATGAAAGACAGAAGATCAATAAAAACAATAGTATCTTATTTTTATTTTGGAGCAGAGAAAAGCTTAGGCAGAAATCAGAGCAACAAGATTGTGATATTGGATTAGATATTGCCACTTTGGTCATGAGATCAATGAGCAATGTTGCTGTCTGAGTAAGCACCGGCTTCTGCTCCTGAGAGGCTTAAAAATTAAGGCATGTGATGGAAAGGTCATGGCTAGGGTTTTATTAGATAATCAAAGTGTGACAATGAACGTAACTTGAAAAAATAAATCACTGTTGTAGAGAGCTGCAATGAAATTTAGTGTTATCTGAAAAAAAATCTCTCCTGGGATGGAAGCTACAACTATCTTATCTTAAATTGCCTATAAAACAATGGTCTTTTATACTTTTTGTTCTATATCTACATTCACCATATTTTTCACAAGTAGCTCAATTAAAATATGAAAAATAAGAAATATATTAGTGACAATTTCCTGGAGCCATTCTGAAACATTTTTTCAATAATATAAGCAGATATGGAAGGTTTAAATTTGTGCCATTTTTAGCAACCAAGAAGGCAAAAAAGAATAGGAAAAACAGTAGGGAACAATGAAAGTGACTAGTACAATTGTTAAAAAGCAACATGAACAAACTTTAGAAAACACCAACATTATGTACTTGGTGAGCAGATCTTTGAAACCAGACTTGATGAATGCTAACTGGAGAGTATCAAAGAATGTGATCAGCTCAGAAAGAAGATAAGCAGATGTTGGAGTCAGATTATTCAATCATTGTTAGGACAAATTGAATTTATTTTTCCTTTTTTGATCAATACTTTTGTGATGAATTAATGGCATGTTTCAACTTAAGGAACATTTGCATCATGGTTGAGTAACTTCTCATGCAGATTTTGAAAAGTGGCCTTCCTTTCCATTATGTTCATGCTAATTAGGTTTTTTGTAAATCCTACTAAACCTCAAGCAGGATTTTTCAGGGCACATGTGCAGGAGGAAACCACAGTCATAGATTTATGTTAAGCCAAAAAGAAAAAAATCCTGCGGAAATATTCCTGCACGATGGTGTATGACATTGTGTACTGGGTGACCTTTGATACTTACAATCTTTTATTATTTGAGGAATGCAGTTTATTAGTATAAACAAATATGGAAAAGTGTAATTTTGTGAACATATTTGTATGATGTCTTGTGTTCTGGATATGCATTGTTGTACATAATCAGCAGCAGCCACAGAGAATACTGTTTTTGGCTAATAGTTTTATTTTAAGCACACATCTGATTAAGGACTAGGTCCCAAGGGATATCGGGAGAAGTGAACACAATTTTGATGAACAAAAACAGAAATCAAAGAGAAAAAAATCACAAAAACAAATCGCAACCTAACTGCCCAATTTTTGACCATTTCTTCACTGCTGACTATTATACACAAGAATTGTTTTAGCTCAGAATTATCCAACAAAGGATACTGGATATCAATAGGGCTGACATTTTTATCCTAGATGTAACTGGCTTGACCCCTGGTTTGACAAGTAGTCAACAGAATCTTGACCAATTAGAATGCATGGTGCTCCAAAGCGCCACTGAAGCCAATAGATTGGAAAATACTCATGTGACAATCCAGCTGTGGTCATGTGCATTTTGCAGTAACATGAAGCATCAACACAACAAAAATGAAACCAAAACCAGAAAATACCACAACATCTACTTATCTGAATTGAGTCTTCTTAGATTTTGACAATACACTCTTACATTATGATTTTAATTCAGATTTTGCTTTTAACATGCAATCTTATATTAGAAAAACCGCTAAGCATGTCTTAGTGTTGCTTATATTCCCTCTTAGAATCTTCAGGAAAAACAGCAAAGTGATCCCTGTTCACGTGTAGACTTACATCTTTGTACCATTTAGTTAAGTTCTCCAAAATTCCGACTGCAACATCCATTCCATTCACTTCATAACACAGTTCTCTTATTCCACTTTATTCCAGTTAGGTTCTCAGTGTATTTTGATTCCCAATAATCATACATATACAGTTAAAATTGTAAACAAGGAATTAACGTTACCCAAACACTCAACTACTGTTAACATAAGCAGATACAATAATCATCATAATCATTATCATCACATTTTAAGCAGGTATACTTTGCTATTGGCATCCACCATAACTGCATAGTTATGGAACAGTGATCACTCTGTGCCTAAAATCAGTTAATGTCTAACTGGAGTAACAATATGCACAATTTATGTACTAATTTGAAATAATAATTCTTTCCAATAATTCTTTGCATTTATATAGCGCTTTCTCAATACTCAAAGCGCTTAGCAATTGCAGGTTAAGGGTCTTGCTCAAGGACCCAACAGAGCAGAGTCCCTTTTGGCATTTTACGGGATTCGAACCAGCAACCTACCGATTGCCAGTGCAGACCCCTAGCCTCAGAGCCACCACTCCGCCTACATGTAACATCCTACTCTTTGACTACTGGGTTTCATATATTCTTGACAATTTTCAGGAATACATAGATTTGCCATTTATATTATGAAATTCTGTTTTTAATGTGGCATAGTGACTGATACTGTCTATTTTGTGAGTCTCTTAATTATTCTTAATTCTTAACTTTGCTGTGACTGATTTGTGAACAAAAGCAGTGTTAATTATTTCAACCCCAATCAGCAACTAAATTGACCCTGTAATATGAAAGAGAACAATACATTTTTGTGCTCATGCAAAACCCATGAATCAAAACAAACTTCTTCAAAATAATGGCATCTTAGAAATTTGATTCGGCATCAAGAGTAAGACTTGCAGTGGCGCAGTGTTTTTCAGGCTGGGATTGTTGGATGCGTATGTAACATCAGATCCATATATTACAAGAGGATAGCAGGTGCAAATACTTTTGTCTGACTGTTTGTGGCTTTTGTGTTAAGCTAAAATACTTGAGAGTTTTGATTATACAGTGTCAGTACCTATTCAGCAGCACATCAGGCTTAGCAGTGTTGATATTCCCTATAAATCAATGGATTAAGTTCAATTTCAGAACACTGCAGTCTCATAAAATTTGCATCATCATCAACAGTATTTTAATACCAGGGATGCTGGTGACACAACATCTTTAAGAATAGAACAGAACCTGCACAGCAACTTTTGCATAGAATTAAAATTAATAGTAAACATAATCTTTTTCTGTACTTCCCTAAGAATTTACTTGTCTTGTGTGTGTCCTGAAGTAGGTTTAGCATGATTACAAACAGATTTATATTTAAACAATTTACTTAATTTATAGATTGGTAGTAAAGACAAGCACAACTGGAGTAGCACATTTAACCCTGACGGCTTTAAGACACACTAACTGTTGGGTAGGCTCTGTCTATAGAAATCATTTGGCTATTTTGATGTTGCCTAAAGTCTGCCAGCCAGAGATATAGTCCAGGTCACCAATTTGGACCAAGATGAGAGAATCTGTACATAACAGCTCCTCTGTTGATACTGAAAATGATGTGCTCATTATTGGCATTTCTGGCTTTAGAAACACAGGAGCAAAATATTTTCCTGGTGCCAGACTACTTGATGTACCACCATTAATTGGAATGGTGGTACTTGCAATAAATTTACTGTTTTAGTTTACATAAATATACAGTTTTATAGGAAATCACATCAATTACAGAATACCTTAATAGTTAACATGGAACAGAAAAGATGGTCTAATCTAGAATATTCTGCTTTTCTTTCTAAAGGACAGCTATTAACAGAATAGGATCAGTAAATAAATGAGTCACATTTTTTGAAACTGCTTTCTCCAAGTCCCCCCAGACTGGTTGGGACCTTCTATTTTATCATCAAATACTAACAATTAAACTGCCAAGTTGCCAATGTAAAGCACTATACCTCCACAACAATTCATTTATAAGTTGCAAGCTTTAAATTATCCTCTTGATGGCTTACTTTATGAATGGCACCATATCGAATAAAATAAAGACTTATTGACTATTAGCTATTCCTGTAAAGGGACATTATAAAATCATGACTGAAATCTGTTTTTTTTAATTGAAACTTGGCTTAGGGAACCACATTCACAATTGCTTTACTCCAAGGACCTCTCCTGATGATTTTGCCTTGTTCCATCTTTCAAGATGAACTTCAAATATCTATAAAAACTCTTCATCAGGAGTCATCAAATAGATTTAGCCTGGGGAACAAATTGCCAGAGCAAACACTCTTTGGGACAGACACCACCATAACAAAGACTTCCCTACACACACACACAGATACCATCTCACATACTTAAAACACTTGCACACAGTCATCCATTAACAACACACACAAATTAAGTCTACAGAAAATAAGCACTTGGGGGAATTTCATTATAACATATCAAACAAATTATATGATCATCATAGAGTACCCAATTTATCTTTCCATGTACATGTACTAAATATATTAACTGGTATTTTCTTGCCAATAACCAAATAATGAACACTACTTATAATAATTGCTTAAAATAAATTAGATAATACAAGTAGTCAGATTATACAATGTCATCTAGTCCTGGGATAATCAATTGCCACCAAATTTTCTCTGGCCTCAAGCCATTCTTTTCCAAGACTTTTTTTTGTTTGTTTTTTGTTATTAAAAGTGTAGAATCCGATAACAGCAGTCATCTATAGAATAAAGCATGTGCAGAGAGTCTGAAAGGGGCAGATGTTCAATTCAAGTTAACCAGATGCACAACACGTACGTGAGAATTCAAAATGAAATTAAATAATTCATTATAGGTTTGTCACTTTGACTCTACAGTACTTGAATTTTATTTTGGGATTGCAGGTAATGTGCCTGTATTAAAAAAATTCTGCTGGGTTTAACTTAAAGTTTAATAATGCCGCTCTTTCAACACAAAAAGGCTGTAGTTATTGCTACATTTATCCTATACTGTATTAATTCAGAAATAAAAAAAACATGACTTTGCTTTGATAGGGTGATGATGTGAGATTGTGATCAATCAACTGTGAGTTGTAATGGTTTTAACTTGCACAATGTAGTTGAATAAGTGAGTTACAAATTACATTAAAAGCAACCACATTTTAATGCAGCACCATAATATTTGTGCCATATTAGCTGTGGCTGTTCTACAAAAAAACAAAATGTGTTGCTCCACATAGTAATGGCTCAACTCATAATGCTTTGAAGCCTGAAGCAGGTCACTCTAATGTTACAATATTAAGTTTGTTAACAGAAGCATATAATCACAACTTAGTTGGGTTGTTTAAGCAGCACACTACAATATTAAAACATTAAATTCATATCATTCCGGTGGGCTGGTGCCCTGCCTGGGGTTTGTTTCCTGCCTTGCGCCCTGTGTTGGCTGGGATTGGCTTCAGCAGACCCCAGAGACCCTGTAGTTTGGATATAGCGGATTGGATAATGGATGGATGGATGGAAAGTCATATCATTTGTTGGGTTTATGAACCCAAAGAAATGCTCATTAGTATAACAATTAAAATGTGACAAGCATGTTTGTAATGGGAAAGAATGTGACGACTTCTCAGCTAAGAATAATTACTACAGGTATGATAAGTCCAGTCCAATGGCTAATCCTGCTTTAGTACACAAGCTAAGCAAGACGTTGCCTTAATGTTGGAACAAATAAAAAGAAAAAGAGGAAGAGGTTTCAAACTTTAAAGCATCATGAGTTTGTGAAATCTGAATTAGTTTTCTTGTCCATTAAATATTACCCTTCGCTAAGTGTTATTAGCAAATATGATAAGCTTGACAAAGTAATTTTCTGACAAACCAGATTTGAGAAATGCTACAAAAGTAGTTTTAAAGAGATTGTGTAAGTGAAAATATCCTAAAAATCTTGGTATTCAACAATTTATGTGGCAATGATATGTTGTTTAAATGTTTGTTTTTAGCATTGATTTTATACATAATTTACGTTTTTTCTAATGAATAGAAAATACCAGTGAATAAAGTTAGATAATCTGATGATCAGATCATTCTTTATAAATGCTATACTGAAATCCCTCCATTTCTTACCAGGTGTAGACTTAATGTGTGTGTAATGTGGTTTGAATAAATTAATGGGTATATCTGTTAAAATGTGCGAGAAGCATGTGCACCATATAGTCTGTTATAGTGATATCTGGCCCAAAGAGTATTTGCTGTGGTCTAAAATATTAATACACATAAAACAGAATAATGGTTATTTACTACATAATCTTTTAAAAATGTACTGTATATATTTATCAATAATTTTCTTTTCATACTGAGGTTCCTTCATTATTTATGCTGCCTATTAGTTAACAGATTTATCAAAATTATGTGCACCATGTAGGCTTGCATATACTAAAGACATTAAACAGCCTGGTACTGCAAACAAGTACTTGCATCTTTCTGTTTTCTAAATTTTACTCTTCTGAAATTATATATTTATATATATATATATATAATTTGCAAGGATACTGGAGGAAAGAATCTACCTGATAGCTAAGCCGCTGTGGAACAATAGATCTTCTCTGAGCTGTGCTACAGTTGCTGTAGGGTGCATGGGAGTAAAATAATCCAATCTATGTGTGTTTTTAGGATTTAGAAAAAAG